>NC_045716.1:29790934-29907171 GCF_009834535.1 Camelus ferus | reverse complement strand
TGGAACACAATACAGAATATAGAATCAGAATATAGAATACGGAATTTAGAATTCAGAATACAGAATATGGAATACAGAATACAGAACATAGAATTTAGAATATCGAATACAGAATATAGAATATAGAATACAGAATACAGCATATAGAATAGGAACACAGACACAGAATACAGAATATGGAATACAGAACAGGACATAGAATGTAGAATATAGAATATAGAATACAGAACAGAGAATACAGAATATAGAATTCAGAATACAGAATGTGGAACACAATACAGAATATAGAATTCAGAATATGGAATACAGAATAGAGAATATGGAATACAGAATCCAGAACATAGAATGTAGAATATAACACCGAATACAGAATATAGAATTCAGAATACAGAATGTGGAACACAATATAATATAGAATTCAGAATATAGAATACGGAATATAGAATTCAGCATACAGAATATGGAATACAGAATACAGAACATAGAATGTAGAATATAGAATACAGAATATAGAATATAGAATACAGAATATAGAATATAGAATTGGAACACAGACCATAGAATACAGAATATAGAATTCAGATTTCAGAATATAACTGCAGAATATAGAATGTAGAATACAGAACACACAACATAGAATACAGAACACAGAATACAGAATATTGAATTCACAAAAAAAATATGGAATACAGAATATAGAATTCAGAATACAGAATATGGAATACAGAATACAGAACATAGAATGCAGAATATATAATACAGAATACAGAACAGAGAATACAGAATATAGAATTCAGAATACAGAATGTGGAACACAATACAGAATATAGAATTCAGAATATGGAATACAGAATCCAGAACATAGAATGTAGAATATAAACACCGAATACAGTATATAGAATTCAGAATACAGAATGTGGAACACAGTAATAAGATAGAATTCAGAATATAGAATACGGATATAGAATTCAGAATACAGAATATAGAATACAGAATACAGAACATAGAATGTAGAATATAGAATACAGAATACAGAACAGAGAATACAGAATATAGAATTCAGAATACAGAATGTGGAACACAATACAGAATATAGAATTCAGAATATGGAATACAGAATAGAGAATATGGAATACAGAATCCAGAAACATAGAATGTAGAATATAGAACACCGAATACAGAATATAGAATTCAGAATACAGAATGTGGAACACAATATAATATAGAATTCAGAATATAGAATACGGAATATAGAATTCAGCATACAGAATATGGAATACAGAATACAGAACATAGAATGTAGAATATAGAATACAGAATATAGAATATAGAATACAGAATATAGAATATAGAATTGGAACACAGAACATAGAATATAGAATTTAGAATACAGATTTCAGAATATAGATTGCAGAATATAGAATGTAGAATACAGAACACACAACACAGAATACAGAACACAGAATATAGAACATAGAATGTAGTATATAGAATAGAGAATATAGAGCAAAGAATATAGAATCCGAACACAGAACATAGAATACAGAATATAGAATTCAGATTTCAGAATATAGACTGCAGAATATAGAATGTAGAATACAGAACACACAACATACAATACAGAACACAGAATACAGAATATTGAATTCACAATAAAGAATATGGAATACAGAATTATAGAATTCAGAATACAGAATATGGAATACAGAATACAGAACATAGAATGTGGAATATAGAATACAGAATACAGAAGAGAATTCAGAATACAAAATAAAGAATACAGAATTCAGAGTACAGAAAACAGAACTGACAATATAGAAAACAGAATTCAGAATATAGAATAAAGAACACAGAAGGAGGAATACAGATCACAGAATGTAGAACACAGAACGTAGAACTGAGAATACAGAATGTAGAATATAGAATACAGAAAAGAGAACATAGAATATATAAAACAACAATATAGAATATAGAATTCAGAATTTAGAATATAGAATATAGAACACCGAACACAGAATATAGAATACAGAACACAGAACACGCAAAATAGAATACAGAACACAGAGTTCAGAATATGGAATACAGAATACATAACATAGAATGTAGTATATAGAATACAGAATATAGAACGGCGAACACCGAACAGAGAACATAGAATGCAGAACACAGAATACAGAATATAGAATTCAGAATACAGAATGTGGAACACAGAATACAGAATACAGAATATAGAATCCGAACACAGAAACACAGAATACAGAATATGGAATACAGAACAGGACATAGAATGTAGTATATAGAATACAGAATATGGAACACAGAATCCAGAGTATAGAATTCAGAATACAGTACATGGAATACAGAATATAGGGTACAGAATATAGAACTCAGAATACAGTATATGATACAGAATACAGAACATAGAATGTTCAAATATAGATTACATAATACAGAATATAGAACTCACAATACAGTATATGGAATACAGAATATAGAACTCAGATACAGACTCTGGAATACAGAATATAGAACATAGAATGTAGTATATAGAATACAGAATATAGAGCACAGAATATAGAATCTGAAATCAGAACACAGAATTACACAGTATAGAATACAGATTTCAGAATATAGATTGCAGAATATAGAATGTAGAATACAGAACACACAACATAGTATACAGAACACAGAGTACAGAATATGGAATACAGAATATAGAACATAGAATTGTAGTATATAGAATAGAGAATAAGAGCAAAGAATATAGAATCCGAACACAGAACATAGAATACAGAATATAGAATTCAGATTTCAGAATATACACTGCAGAATATAGAATGTAGAATACAGAACACACAACATAGAATACAGAACACAGAATACAGAATATTGAATTCACAATAAAGAATATGGAATACAGAATATAGAATTCAGAATACAGAATATGGAATACAGAATACAGAACATAGAATGTGGAATATAGAATACAGAATACAGAAGAGAATTCAGAATACAAAATAAAGAATACAGAATTCAGAGTACAGAAAACAGAACTGACAATATAGAAAACAGAATTCAGAATATAGAATAAAGAACACAGAAGGAGGAATACAGATCACAGAATGTAGAACACAGAACGTAGAACTGAGAATACAGAATGTAGAATATAGAATACAGAAAAGAGAACATAGAATATATAAAACACAATATAGAATATAGAATTCAGAATTTAGAATATAGAATATAGAACACCGAACACAGAATATAGATATACAGAACACAGAACACGCAAAATAGAATACAGAACACAGAGTTCAGAATATGGAATACAGAATACATAACATAGAATGTAGTATATAGAATACAGAATATAGAACGGCGAACACCGAACAGAGAACATAGAATGCAGAACACAGAATACAGAATATAGAATTCAGAATACAGAATGTGGAACACAGAATACAGAGTACAGAATATAGAATCCGAACACAGAACACAGAATACAGAATATGGAATACAGAACAGACATAGAATGTAGTATATAGAATACAGAATATGGAACACAGAATACAGAGTATAGAATTCAGAATACAGTACATGGAATACAGAATATAGGGTACAGAATATAGAACTCAGAATACAGTATATGATACAGAATACAGAACATAGAATGTTCAATATAGATTACATAATACAGAATATAGAACTCACAATACAGTATATGGAATACAGAATATAGAACTCAGAATACAGATATGGAATACAGAATATAGAACATAGAATGTAGTATATAGAATACAGAATATAGAGCACAGAATATAGAATCTGAAATCAGAACACAGAATTACACAGTATAGAATACAGATTTCAGAATATAGATTGCAGAATATAGAATGTAGAATACAGAACACACAACACAGAATACAGAACACAGAATACAGAATATGGAATACAGAATATAGAACATAGAATGTAGTATATAGAATAGAGAATATAGAGCAAAGAATAAGAATCTGAACACAGAACATAGAATACAGAATATAGAATTCAGGTTTCAGAATATAGACTGCAGAATATAGAATGTAGAATACAGAACACACAACATACAATACAGAACACAGAATACAGAATATTGAATTCACAATAAAGGAATATGGAATACAGAATATAGAATTCAGAATACAGACTATGAATACAGAATACACAACATAGAATGTAGAATATAGAATACAGAATACAGAACAGAGAATACAGGATATAGAATTCAGAATACAGAATGTGGAACACAATACAGAATATAGAATTCAGAATATGGAATACGAATAGAGAATAGGAATACAGAATCCAGAACATAGAATGTAGAATATAGAACATGAATACAGAATACAGAATTCATAATACAGAATGTGGGAACACAATACAGAATATAGAATTCAAGAATATAGATACGGAATTTAGAATTCAGAATTTTACAGAATATGGAATACAGAATACAGAACATAGGAATGTAGAATATAGAATAACAGAATATAGAATATAGAATACAGAATACAGAATATAGAATAGGAACACAGAACACAGAATACAGAATATGGAATACAGAACAGGACATAGAATGTAGAATATAGAATATAGAATACAGAACAGAGAATACAGAATATAGAATTCAAAATACAGAATGTGGAACACAATACAGAATATAGAATTCAGAATATGGAATACAGAATAGAGAATATGGAATACAGAATCCAGAACATAGAATGTAGAATATAGAACGCCGAATACAGAATATAGAATTTAGAATACAGAATGTGGAACACAATATAATATAGAATTCAGAATATAGAATACGGAATATAGAATTCAGCATACAGAATATGGAATACAGAATACAGAACATAGAATGTAGAATATAGAATACAGAATATAGAATATAGAATACAGAATATAGAATATAGAATTGGAACACAGAACATAGAATATAGAATTTAGAATACAGATTTCAGAATATAGATTGCAGAATATGAATGTAGAATACAGAACACACAACACAGAATACAGAACACAGAATATAGAACATAGAATGTAGTATAGAGAATAGAGAATATAGAGCAAGAATATAGAATCCGAACACAGAACATAGAATACAGAATATAGAATTCAGGTTTCAGAATATAGACTGCAGAATATAGAATGTAGAATACAGAACACACAACATACAATACAGAACACAGAATACAGAATATTGAATTCACAATAAAGAATATGGAATACAGAATATAGAATTCAGAATACAGACTATGGAATACAGAATACACAACATAGAATGTAGAATATAGAATACAGAATACAGAACAGAGAATACAGGATATAGAATTCAGAATACAGAATGTGGAACACAATACAGAATATAGAATTCAGAATATGGAATACAGAATAGAGAATATGGAATACAGAATCCAGAACATAGAATGTAGAATATAGAACACGAATACAGAATACAGAATTCATAATACAGAATGTGGAACACAATACAGAATATAGAATTCAGAATATAGAATACGGAATTTAGAATTCAGAATTTTACAGAATATGGAATACAGAATACAGAACATAGAATGTAGAATATAGAATACAGAATATAGAATATAGAATACAGAATACAGAATATAGAATAGGAACACAGAACACAGAATACAGAATATGGAATACAGAACAGGACATAGAATGTAGAATATAGAATATAGAATACAGAACAGAGAATACAGAATATAGAATTCAGAATACAGATGTGGAACACAATACAGAATATAGAATTCAGAATATGGAATACAGAATAGAGAATATGGAATACAGAATCCAGAACATAGAATGTAGAATATAGAACACCGAATACAGATATAGAATTCAGAATACAGAATGTGGAACACAATATAATATAGAATTCAGAATATAGAATACGGAATATAGAATTCAGCATACAGAATATGGAATACAGAATACAGAACATAGAATGTAGAATATAGAATACAGAATATAGAATATAGAATACAGAATATAGAATATAGAATTGGGAACACAGAACATAGAATATAGAATTTAGAATACAGATTTCAGAATATAGATTGCAGAATATAGAATGTAGAATACAGAACACACAACATACAATACAGAACACAGAATACAGAATATTGAATTCACAATAAAGAATATGGAATACAGAATATAGAATTCAGAATACAGACTATGGAATACAGAATACAGAAATAGAATGTAGAATATAGAATACAGAATACAGAACATAGAATGCAGAATATATAATACAGAATACAGAACAGAGAATACAGAATATAGAATTCAGAATACAGAATGTGGAACACAATACAGAATATAGAATTCAGAATATGGAATACAGAATCCAGAACATAGAATGTAGAATATAGAACACCGAATACAGTATATAGAATTCAGAATACAGAATGTGGAACACAGTATAATATAGAATTCAGAATATAGAATACGGAATATAGAATTCAGAATACAGAATATAGAATACAGAATACAGAATACATAGAATGTAGAATATAGAATACAGAACAGAGAATACAGAATATAGAATTCAGAATACAGAATGTGGAACACAATACAGAATATAGAATTCAGAATATGGAATACAGAATAGAGAATATGGAATACAGAATCCAGAACATAGAATGTAGAATATAGAACACCGAATACAGAATATAGAATTCAGAATACAGAATGTGGAACACAATATAATATAGAATTCAGAATATAGAATACGGAATATAGAATTCAGCATACAGAATATGGAATACAGAATACAGAACATAGAATGTAGAATATAGAATACAGAATATAGAATATAGAATACAGAATATAGAATATAGAATTGGAACACAGAACATAGAATATAGAATTAGAATACAGATTTCAGATATAGATTGCAGAATATAGAATGTAGAATACAGAACACACAACACAGAATACAGAACCACAGAATATATAGACATAGAATGTAGTATATAGAATAGAGAATATAGAGCAAAGAATATAGAATCCGAACACAGAACATAGAATAGAGAATATAGAATTCAGATTTCAGAATATAGACTGCAGAATATAGAATGTAGAATACAGAACACACAACATACAATACAGAACACAGAATACAGAATATTGAATTCACAATAAAGAATATGGAATACAGAATATAGAATTCAGAATACAGAATATGGAATACAGAATACAGAACATAGAATGTGGAATATAGAATACAGAATACAGAAGAGAATTCAGAATACAAAATAAAGAATACAGAATTCAGAGTACAGAAAACAGAACTGACAATATAGAAAACAGAATTCAGAATATAGAATAAAGAACACAGAAGGAGGAATACAGATCACAGAATGTAGAACACAGAACGTAGAACTGAGAATACAGAATGTAGAATATAGAATACAGAAAAGAGAACATAGAATATATAAAACACAATATAGAATATAGAATTCAGAATTTAGAATATAGAATATAGAACACCGAACACAGAATATAGAATACAGAACACAGAACACGCAAAATAGAATACAGAACACAGAGTTCAGAATATGGAATACAGAATACATAACATAGAATGTAGTATATAGAATACAGAATATAGAACGGCGAACACCGAACAGAGAACATAGAATGCAGAACACAGAATACAGAATATAGAATTCAGAATACAGAATGTGGAACACAGAATACAGAATACAGAATATAGAATCCGAACACAGAACACAGAATACAGAATATGGAATACAGAACAGACATAGAATGTAGTATATAGAATACAGAATATGGAACACAGAATCCAGAGTATAGAATTCAGAATACAGTACATGGAATACAGAATATAGGGTACAGAATATAGAACTCAGAATACAGTATATGATACAGAATACAGAACATAGAATGTTCAATATAGATTACATAATACAGAATATAGAACTCACAATACAGTATATGGAATACAGAATATAGAACTCAGAATACAGAATATGGAATACAGAATATAGAACATAGAATGTAGTATATAGAATACAGAATATAGAGCACAGAATATAGAATCTGAAATCAGAAACACAGAATTACACAGTATAGAATACAGATTTCAGAATATAGATTGCAGAATATAGAATGTAGAATACAGAACACACAACATAGTATACAGAACACAGAGTACAGAATATGGAATACAGAATATAGAACATAGAATGTAGTATATAGAATAGAGAATATAGAGCAAAGAATATAGAATCCGAACACAGAACATAGAATACAGAATATAGAATTCAGATTTCAGAATATACACTGCAGAATATAGAATGTAGAATACAGAACACACAACATAGAATACAGAACACAGAATACAGAATATTGAATTCACAATAAAGAATATGGAATACAGAATATAGAATTCAGAATACAGAATATGGAATACAGAATACAGAACATAGAATGTGGAATATAGAATACAGAATACAGAAGAGAATTCAGAATACAAAATAAAGAATACAGAATTCAGAGTACAGAAAACAGAACTGACAATATAGAAAACAGAATTCAGAATATAGAATAAAGAACACAGAAGGAGGAATACAGATCACAGAATGTAGAACACAGAACGTAGAACTGAGAATACAGAATGTAGAATATAGAATACAGAAAAGAGAACATAGAATATATAAAACACAATATAGAATATAGAATTCAGAATTTAGAATATAGAATATAGAACACCGAACACAGAATATAGAATACAGAACACAGAACACGCAAAATAGATACAGAACACAGAGTTCAGAATATGGAATACAGAATACATAACATAGAATGTAGTATATAGAATACAGAATATAGAACGGCGAACACCGAACAGAGAACATAGAATGCAGAACACAGAATACAGAATATAGAATTCAGAATACAGAATGTGGAACACAGAATACAGAGTACAGAATATAGAATCCGAACACAGAACACAGAATACAGAATATGGAATACAGAACAGGACATAGAATGTAGTATATAGAATACAGAATATGGAACAACAGAATACAGAGTATAGAATTCAGAATACAGTACATGGAATACAGAATATAGGGTACAGAATATAGAACTCAGAATACAGTATATGATACAGAATACAGAAACATAGAATGTTCAATATAGATTACATAATACAGAATATAGAACTCACAATACAGTATATGGAATACAGAATATAGAACTCAGAATACAGAATATGGAATACAGAATATAGAACATAGAATGTAGTATATAGAATACAGAATATAGAGCACAGAATATAGAATCTGAATCAGAACACAGAATTACACAGTATAGAATACAGATTTCAGAATATAGATTGCAGAATATAGAATGTAGAATACAGAACACACAACACAGAATACAGAACACAGAATACAGAATATGGAATACAGAATATAGAACATAGAATGTAGTATATAGAATAGAGAATATAGAGCAAAGAATATAGAATCTGAACACAGAACATAGAATACAGAATATAGAATTCAGGTTTCAGAATATAGACTGCAGAATATAGAATGTAGAATACAGAACACACAACATACAATACAGAACACAGAATACAGAATATTGAATTCACAATAAAGAATATGGAATACAGAATATAGAATTCAGAATACAGACTATGGAATACAGAATACACAACATAGAATGTAGAATATAGAATACAGAATACAGAACAGAGAATACAGGATATAGAATTCAGAATACAGAATGTGGAACACAATACAGAATATAGAATTCAGAATATGGAATACAGAATAGAGAATATGGAATACAGAATCCAGAACATAGAATGTAGAATATAGAACATGAATACAGAATACAGAATTCAGAATACAGAATGTGGAACACAATACAGAATATAGAATTAGAATATAGAATACGGAATTTAGAATTCAGAATTTTACAGAATATGGAATACAGAATACAGAACATAGAATGTAGAATATAGAATACAGAATATAGAATATAGAATACAGAATACAGAATATAGAATAGGAACACAGAACACAGAATACAGAATATGGAATACAGAACAGGACATAGATGTAGAATATAGAATATAGAATACAGAACAGAGAATACAGAATATAGAATTCAGAATACAGAATGTGGAACACAATACAGAATATAGAATTCAGAATATGGAATACAGAATAGAGAATATGGAATACAGAATCCAGACATAGAATGTAGAATATAGAACGCCGAATACAGAATATAGAATTTAGAATACAGAATGTGGAACACAATATAATATAGAATTCAGAATATAGAATACGGAATATAGAATTCAGCATACAGAATATGGAATACAGAATACAGAACATAGAATGTAGAATATAGAATACAGAATATAGAATATAGAATACAGAATATAGAATATAGAATTGGAACACAGAACATAGAATATAGAATTTAGAATACAGATTTCAGAATATAGATTGCAGAATATAGAATGTAGAATACAGAACACACAACACAGAATACAGAACACAGAATATAGAACATAGAATGTAGTATAGAGAATAGAGAATATAGAGCAAAGAATATAGAATCCGAACACAGAACATAGAATACAGAATATAGAATTCAGGTTTCAGAATATAGACTGCAGAATATAGAATGTAGAATACAGAACACACAACATACAATACAGAACACAGAATACAGAATATTGAATTCACAATAAAGAATATGGAATACAGAATATAGAATTCAGAATACAGACTATGGAATACAGAATACACAACATAGAATGTAGAATATAGAATACAGAATACAGAACAGAGAATACAGGATATAGAATTCAGAATACAGAATGTGGAACACAATACAGAATATAGAATTCAGAATATGGAATACAGAATAGAGAATATGGAATACAGAATCCAGAACATAGAATGTAGGATATAGAACACGAATACAGAATACAGAATTCATAATACAGAATGTGGAACACAATACAGAATATAGAATTCAGAATATAGAATACGGAATTTAGAATTCAGAATTTTACAGAATATGGAATACAGAATACAGAACATAGAATGTAGAATATAGAATACAGAATATAGAATATAGAATACAGAATACAGAATATAGAATAGGAACACAGAACACAGAATACAGAATATGGAATACAGAACAGGACATAGAATGTAGAATATAGAATATAGAATACAGAACAGAGAATACAGAATATAGAATTCAGAATACAGAATGTGGAACACAATACAGAATATAGAATTCAGAATATGGAATACAGAATAGAGAATATGGAATACAGAATCCAGAACATAGAATGTAGAATATAGAACACCGAATACAGAATATAGAATTCAGAATACAGAATGTGGAACACAATATAATATAGAATTCAGAATATAGAATACGGAATATAGAATTCAGCATACAGAATATGGAATACAGAATACAGAACATAGAATGTAGAATATAGAATACAGAATATAGAATATAGAATACAGAATATAGAATATAGAATTGGAACACAGAACATAGAATATAGAATTTAGAATACAGATTTCAGAATATAGATTGCAGAATATAGAATGTAGAATACAGAACACACAACATACAATACAGAACACAGAATACAGAATATTGAATTCACAATAAAGAATATGGAATACAGAATATAGAATTCAGAATACAGACTATGGAATACAGAATACAGAAATAAATGTAGAATATAGAATACAGAATACAGAACATAGAATGCAGAATATATAATACAGAATACAGAACAGAGAATACAGAATATAGAATTCAGAATACAGAATGTGGAACACAATACAGAATATAGAATTCAGAATATGGAATACAGAATCCAGAACATAGAATGTAGAATATAGAACACCGAATACAGTATATAGAATTCAGAATACAGAATGTGGAACACAGTATAATATAGAATTCAGAATATAGAATACGGAATATAGAATTCAGAATACAGAATATAGAATACAGAATACAGAACATAGAATGTAGAATATAGAATACAGAATACAGAACAGAGAATACAGAATATAGAATTCAGAATACAGAATGTGGAACACAATACAGAATATAGAATTCAGAATATGGAATACAGAATAGAGAATATGGAATACAGAATCCAGAACATAGAATGTAGAATATAGAACACCGAATACAGAATATAGAATTCAGAATACAGAATGTGGAACACAATATAATATAGAATTCAGAATATAGAATACGGAATATAGAATTCAGCATACAGAATATGGAATACAGAATACAGAACATAGAATGTAGAATATAGAATACAGAATATAGAATATAGAATACAGAATATAGAATATAGAATTGGAACACAGAACATAGAATATAGAATTTAGAATACAGATTTCAGAATATAGATTGCAGAATATAGAATGTAGAATACAGAACACACAACACAGAATACAGAACACAGAATATAGAACATAGAATGTAGTATATAGAATAGAGAATATAGAGCAAAGAATATAGAATCCGAACACATAACATAGAATACAGAATATAGAATTCAGATTTCAGAATATAGACTGCAGAATATAGAATGTAGAATACAGAACACACAACATAGAATACAGAACACAGAATACAGAATATTGAATTCACAATAAAGAATATGGAATACAGAATATAGAATCCAGAATACAGAATATGGAATACAGAATTTAGAATACCAATTAGGGAAACCAGAATACAGAATATGGAATTCAGAATACAGAACATAGAATGTAGAATATAGAATACAGAATGTAGAATATAGAATACAGAATACAGAATATAGAATCAGAACACAGAACATAGAATACAGAATTTAGAATTCAGATTTCAGAATATAGACTGCAGAATATAGAATGTAGAATACAGAACACACAACATAGAATACAGAACACAGAACACAGAATTTGAAATACAGAATACAGAACTTAAAATGTGTAATATAGAATAGGGAATATAGAAGATAAAATGTAGAATACAGAACACAGAATACAGAATATTGAATTCAGAATGCACAATATGGAATACAGAATATAGAATACAGAATATAGGGTTCAGAATACAGAATATGGAATACAGAAAAAACAATCTTGAATGTAGAATATAGAATACAGAATACAGAATGTAGAATCGGAACAGAGAACATAGCATACAGAACTTAGAATACAGATTTCAGAATATAGATTCAAGTATGAAGAATATAGAATACAGAACACACAAAATAGAATACAGAATACAGAACTTAGGATGTAGAATATAGAATACAGAATATAGAACATAGAATACAGAATATAGAATTCAGAATACAGAATGTGGAACACAGAATACCGAACATAGAATTCAGAATATAGAATGTGGAATACAGAATGTAGAATAGAGAATATAGAATCCGAACACAGAACATAGAATACAGAATATAGAATACAGATTTCAAAATATAGATTGCAGAATATAGAATGTAGAATACAGAACACACAACACAGAATACAGAATACAGAATATAGAACATAGAATGTAGTATAGAGAATAGAGAACATAGAGCAAAGAATATAGAATCCGAACACAGAACATAGAATACAGAATATAGAATTCAGATTTCAGAATATAGACTGCAGAATATAGAATGTAGAATACAGAACACACAACATAGAATACAGAACACAGAATACAGAATATTGAATTCACAAAAAAGAATATGGAATACAGAATATAGAATTCAGAATACAGAATATGGAATACAGAATACAGAACATAGAATGTAGAATATAGAATACAGAATACAGAACAGAGAATACAGAATATAGAATTCAGAATACAGAATGTGGAACACAATACAGAATATAGAATTCAGAATATGGAATACAGAATCCAGAACATTGAATGTAGAATATAGAACACCGAATACAGAATATAGAATTCAGAATACAGAATGTGGAACACAATACAGAATATAGAATTCATAATATGGAATACAGAATAGAGAAGATGGAATACAGAATCCAGAACATAGAATGTAGAATATAGAACACCGAATACAGAATATAGAATTCAGAATACAGAATGTGGAACACAATATAATATAGAATTCAGAATATAGAATACAGAATATAGAATTCAGCATACAGAATATGGAATACAGAATACAGAACATAGAATGTAGAATATAGAATACAGAATATAGAATATAGAATACAGAATATAGAATATAGAATTGGAACACAGAACATAGAATATAGAATTTAGAATACAGATTTCAGAATATAGATTGCAGAATATAGAATGTAGAATACAGAACACACAACACAGAATACAGAACACAGAATATAGAACATAGAATGTAGTATAGAGAATAGAGAATATAGAGCAAAGAATATAGAATCCGAACACAGAACATAGAATACAGAATATAGAATTCAGATTTCAGAATATAGACTGCAGAATATAGAATGTAGAATACAGAACACACAACATAGAATACAGAACAGAGAATACAGAATATTGAATTCACAATAAAGAATATGGAATACAGAATATAGAATTCAGAATATAGAATATGGAATATAGAATACAGAACATAGAATGTGGAATATAGAATACAGAATACAGAAGAGAATTCAGAATACAAAATAAAGAATACAGAATTCAGAGTACAGAAAACAGAACTGACAATATAGAAAACAGAATTCAGAATATAGAATAAAGAACACAGAAGTAGGAATACAGATCACAGAATGTAGAACACAGAACGTAGAACTGAGAATACAGAATGTAGAATATAGAATACAGAAAAGAGAACATAGAATATATAACACACAATATAGAATATAGAATTCAGAATTTAGAATATAGAATATAGAACACCAAACACAGAATATAGAATACAGAACACAGAACACGCAAAATAGAATACAGAACACAGAGTTCAGAATATGGAATACAGAATACATAACATAGAATGTAGTATATAGAATACAGAATATAGAACGGCGAACACCGAACAGAGAACATAGAATGCAGAACGCAGAATACAGAATATAGAATTCAGAATACAGAATGTGGAACACAGAATACAGAATACAGAATATAGAATCCGAACACAGAACACAGAATACAGAATATGGAATACAGAACAGGACATAGAATGTAGTATATACAATACAGAATATGGAACACAGAATCCAGAGTATAGAATTCAGAATACAGTACATGGAATACAGAATATAGGGTATAGAATATAGAACTCAGAATACAGTATATGATACAGAATACAGAACATAGAATGTTCAATATAGATTACATAATACAGAATATAGAAACTCACAATACAGTATATGGAATACAGAATATAGAACTCAGAATACAGAATATGGAATACAGAATATAGAACATAGAATGTAGTATATAGAATACAGAATATAGAGCACAGAATATAGAATCTGAAATCAGAACACAGAATTACACAGTATAGAATACAGATTTCAGAATATAGATTGCAGAATATAGAATGTAGAATACAGAACACACAACATAGTATACAGAACACAGAGTACAGAATATGGAATACAGAATATAGAACATAGAATGTAGTATATAGAATAGAGAATATAGAGCAAAGAATATAGAATCCGAACACAGAACATAGAATACAGAATATAGAATTCAGATTTCAGAATATAGACTGCAGAATATAGAATGTAGAATACAGAACACACAACATACAATACAGAACACAGAATACAGAATATTGAATTCACAATACAGAATATGGAATACAGAATATAGAATTCAGAATACAGAATATGGAATACAGAATACAGAACATAGAATGTAGAATATAGAATACAGAATATAGAATATAGAATACAGAATATAGAATATAGTATAGGAACACGGAACATAGAATATAGAATTTAGAATACAGATTTCAGAATATAGATTGCAGAATATAGAATGTAGAATACAGAACACACAACACAGAATACAGAACACAGAATACAGAATATGGAATACAGAATATAGAACATAGGATGTAGTATATAGAATAGAGAATATAGAGCAAAGAATATAGAATCCGAACACATAACATAGAATACAGAATATAGAATTCAGATTTCAGAATATAGACTGCAGAATATAGAATGTAGAATACAGAACACACAACATAGAATACAGAACACAGAATACAGAATATTGAATTCACAATAAAGAATATGGAATACAGAATATAGAATCCAGAATACAGAATATGGAATACAGAATTTAGAATACCAAATAGGGAAACCAGAATACAGAATATGGAATTCAGAATACAGAACATAGAATGTAGAATATAGAATACAGAATGTAGAATATAGAATACAGAATACAGAATATAGAATCAGAACACAGAACATAGAATACAGAATTTAGAATACAGATTTCAGAATATAGATTGCAGAATATAGAATGTAGAATACAGAACACACAACATAGAATACAGAACACAGAACACAGAATTTGAAATACAGAATACAGAACTTAAAATGTGTAATATAGAATAGGGAATATAGAAGATAAAATGTAGAATACAGAACACAGAATACAGAATATTGAATTCAGAATGCACAATATGGAATACAGAATATAGAATACAGAATATAGGGTTCAGAATACAGAATATGGAATACAGAAAAAAACAATCTAGAATGTAGAATATAGAATACAGAATACAGAATGTAGAATCGGAACAGAGAACATAGCATACAGAACTTAGAATACAGATTTCAGAATATAGATTCAAGTATGAAGAATATAGAATACAGAACACACAAAATAGAATACAGAATACAGAACTTAGGATGTAGAATATAGAATACAGAATATAGAACATAGAATACAGAATATAGAATTCAGAATACAGAATGTGGAACACAGAATACCGAATATAGAATTCAGAATATAGAATGTGGAATACAGAATGTAGAATAGAGAATATAGAATCCGAACACAGAACATAGAATACAGAATATAGAATACAGATTTCAGAATATAGATTGCAGAATATAGAATGTAGAATACAGAACACACAACACAGAATACAGAACACAGAATACAGAATATGGAATACAGAATATAGAACATAGAATGTAGTATATAGAATAGAGAACATAGAGCAAAGAATATAGAATCCGAACACAGAACATAGAATACAGAATATAGAATTCAGATTTCAGAATATAGACTGCAGAATATAGAATGTAGAATACAGAACACACAACATAGAATACAGAACACAGAATACAGAATATTGAATTCACAATAAAGAATATGGAATACAGAATATAGAATTCAGAATACAGAATATGGAATACAGAATACAGAACATAGAATGTAGAATATAGAATACAGAATACAGAACAGAGAATACAGAATATAGAATTCAGAATACAGAATGTGGAACACAATACAGAATATAGAATTCAGAATATGGAATACAGAATCCAGAACATTGAATGTAGAATATAGAACACCGAATACAGAATATAGAATTCAGAATACAGGAATGTGGAACACAATACAGAATATAGAATTCCGAATATGAATACAGAATCCAGAACATATGGAATGTAGAATATAGAACACCGCATACAGTATATAGAATTCAGAATACAGAATTGTGGAACACAATATAATATAGAATTCAGAATATAGAATACGGAATATAGAATTCAGAATACAGAATATGGAATACAGAATACAGAATACAGAACATAGAATGTAGAATATAGAATACAGAATACAGAACAGAGAATACAGAATATAGAATTCAGAATAAAGAATGTGGAACACAATACAGAATATAGAATTCAGAATATGGAATACAGAATAGAGAATATGGAATACAGAATCCAGAAACATAGAATGTAGAATATAGAACACCGAATACAGAATATAGAATTCAGAATACAGAATGTGGAACACAATATAATATAGAATTCAGAATATAGAATACAGAATATAGAATTCAGCATACAGAATATGGAATACAGAATACAGAACATAGAATGTAGAATATAGAATACAGAATATAGAATATAGAATACAGAATATAGAATATAGAATTGGAACACAGAACATAGAATATAGAATTTAGAATACAGATTTCAGAATATAGATTGCAGAATATGGAATGTAGAATACAGAACACACAACACAGAATACAGAACACAGAATATAGAACATAGAATGTAGTATATAGAATAAAGAATATAGAGCAAAGAATATAGAATCCGAACACAGAACATAGAATACAGAATATAGAATTCAGATTTCAGAATATAGACTGCAGAATATAGAATGTAGAATACAGAACACACAACATAGAATACAGAAACACAGAATACAGAATATTGAATTCACAATAAAGAATATGGAATACAGAATATAGAATTCAGAATACAGAATATGGAATACAGAATACAGAACATAGAATGTGGAATATAGAATACAGAATACAGAAGAGAATTCAGAATACAAAATAAAGAATACAGAATTCAGAGTACAGAAAACAGAACTGACAATATAGAAAACAGAATTCAGAATATAGAATAAAGAACACAGAAGGAGGAATACAGATCACAGAATGTAGAACACAGAACGTAGAACTGAGAATACAGAATGTAGAATATAGAATACAGAAAAGAGAACATAGAATATATAGCACACAATATAGAATATAGAATCAGAATTTAGAATATAGAATATAGAACACCAAACACAGAATATAGAATACAGAACACAGAACACGCAAAATAGAATACAGAACACAGAGTTCAGAATATGGAATACAGAATACATAACATAGAATGTAGTATATAGAATACAGAATATAGAACGGCGAACACCGAACAGAGAACATAGAATGCAGAACACAGAATACAGAATATAGAATCAGAATACAGAATGTGGAACACAGAATACAGAATACAGAATATAGAATCCGAACACAGAACACAGAATACAGAATATGGAATACAGAACAGGACATAGAATGTAGTATATACAATACAGAATATGGAACACAGAATCCAGAGTATAGAATTCAGAATACAGTACATGGAATACAGAATAGGGTATAGAATATAGAACTCAGAATACAGTATATGATACAGAATTACAGAACATAGAATGTCAATATAGATTACATAATACAGAATAAAGAACTCACAATACAGTATATGGAATACAGAATATAGAACTCAGAATACAGAATATGGAATACAGAATATAGAACATAGAATGTAGTATATAGAATACAGAATATAGAGCACAGAATATAGAATCTGAAATCAGAACACAGAATTACACAGTATAGAATACAGATTTCAGAATATAGATTGCAGAATATAGAATGTAGAATACAGAACACACAACATAGTATACAGAACACAGAGTACAGAATATGGAATACAGAATATAGAACATAGAATGTAGTATATAGAATAGAGAATATAGAGCAAAGAATATAGAATCCGAACACAGAACATAGAATACAGAATATAGAATTCAGATTTCAGAATATAGACTGCAGAATATAGAATGTAGAATACAGAACACACAACATACAATACAGAACACAGAATACAGAATATTGAATTCACAATACAGAATATGGAATACAGAATATAGAATTCAGAATACAGAATATGGAATACAGAATAACAGAACATAGAATGTAGAATATAGAATACAGAATATAGAATATAGAATACAGAATATAGAATATAGTATAGGAACACAGAACATAGAATATAGAATTTAGAATACAGATTTCAGAATATAGATTGCAGAATATAGAATGTAGAATACAGAACACACAACACAGAATACAGAACACAGAATACAGAATATGGAATACAGATATAGAACATAGAATGTAGTATATAGAATAGAGAATATAGAGCAAAGAATATAGAATCTGAACACAGAACATAGAATACAGAATATAGAATTCAGGTTTCAGAATATAGACTGCAGAATATAGAATGTAGAATACAGAACACACAACATAGAATACAGAACACAGAATACAGAATATTGAATTCACAATAAAGAATATGGACTACAGAATATAGAATTCAGAATACAGACTATGGAATACAGAATACATAACATAGAATGTAGAATATAGAAAACAGAGAATACAGGATATAGAATTCAGAATACAGAATGTGGAACACAATACAGAATATAGAATTCAGAATATGGAATACAGAATAGAGAATATGGAATACAGAATCCAGAACATAGAATGTAGAATATAGAACACGAATACAGAATACAGAATTCATAATACAGAATGTGGAACAGAATACAGAATATAGAATTCAGAATATAGAATACGGAATTTAGAATTCAGAATACAGAATATGGAATACAGAATACAGAACATAGAATGTAGAATATACAATACAGAATATAGAATATAGAATACAGAATATAGAATATAGAATTGGAACACAGAACATAGAATATAGAATTTAGAATACAGATTTCAGAATATAGATTGCAGAATATAGAATGTAGAATACAGAACACACAACACAGAATACAGAACACAGAATATAGAACATAGGATGTAGTATATAGAATAGAGAATATAGAGCAAAGAATATAGAATCCGAACACAGAACATAGAATACAGAATATAGAATTCAGATTTCAGAATATAGACTGCAGAATATAGAATGTAGAATACAGAACACACAAACATAGAATACAGAACACAGAATACAGAATATTGAATTCACAATAAAGAATATGGAATACAGAATATAGAATTCAGAATACAGAATATGGAATACAGAATACAGAATACAGAACATAGAATGTAGAATATAGAATACAGAATACAGAACAGAGAATACAGAATATAGAATTCAGAATACAGAATGTGGAACACAATACAGAATATAGAATTCAGAATATGGAATACAGAATAGAGAATATGGAATACAGAATCCAGAACATAGAATGTAGAATATAGAACACCGAATACAGAATATAGAATTCAGAATACAGAATGTGGAACACAATATAATATAGAATTCAGAATATAGAATACGGAATATAGAATTCAGCATACAGAATATGGAATACAGAATACAGAACATAGAATGTAGAATATAGAATACAGAATATAGAATATAGAATACAGAATATAGAATATAGAATTGGAACACAACATAGAATATAGAATTTAGAATACAGATTTCAGAATATAGATTGCAGAATATAGAATGTAGAATACAGAACACACAACACAGAATACAGAACACAGAATATAGAACATAGAATGTAGTATATAGAATAGAGAATATAGAGCAAAAAATATAGAATCCGAACACAGAACATAGAATACAGAATATAGAATTCAGATTTCAGAATATAGACTGCAGAATATAGAATGTAGAATACAGAACACACAACATAGAATACAGAACACAGAACACAGAATTTGAAATACAGAATACAGAACTTAAAATGTGTAATATAGAATAGGGAATATAGAAGATAAAATGTAGAATACAGAACACAGAATACAGAATATTGAATTCAGAATGCACAATATGGAATACAGAATATAGAATACAGAATATAGGGTTCAGAATACAGAATATGGAATACAGAAAAAACAATCTAGAATGTAGAATATAGAATACAGAATACAGAATGTAGAATCGGAACAGAGAACATAGCATACAGAACTTAGAATACAGATTTCAGAATATAGATTCAAGTATGAAGAATATAGAATACAGAACACACAAATAGAATACAGAATACAGAACTTAGGATGTAGAATATAGAATACAGAATATAGAACATAGAATACAGAATATAGAATTCAGAATACAGAATGTGGAACACAGAATACCGAACATAGAATTCAGAATATAGAATGTGGAATACAGAATGTAGAATAGAGAATATAGAATCCGAACACAGAACATAGAATACAGAATATAGAATACAGATTTCAAAATATAGATTGCAGAATATAGAATGTAGAATACAGAACACACAACACAGAATACAGAACACAGAATACAGAATATGGAATACAGAATATAGAACATAGAATGTAGTATATAGAATAGAGAATATAGAGCAAAGAATATAGAATCCGAACACAGAACATAGAATACAGAATATAGAATTCAGATTTCAGAATATAGACTGCAGAATATAGAATGTAGAATACAGAACACACAACATAGAATACAGAACACAGAATACAGAATATTGAATTCACAATAAAGAATATGGAATACAGAATATAGAATTCAGAATACAGAATATGGAATACAGAATACAGAACATAGAATGTAGAATATAGAATACAGAATACAGAACAGAGAATACAGAATATAGAATTCAGAATACAGAATGTGGAACACAATACAGAATATAGAATTCAGAATATGGAATACAGAATCCAGAACATTGAATGTAGAATATAGAACACCGAATACAGAATATAGAATTCAGAATACAGAATGTGGAACACAATATAATATACAATTCAGAATATAGAATACGGAATATAGAATTCAGAATACAGATTATGGAATACAGAATACAGAAAATAGAATGTAGAATATAGAATACAGAATATAGAATATAGAATACAGAATACAGAAAATACAATAGGAACACAGAACATAGAATACAGAATTTAGATTACAGATTTCAGAATATAGATTGCAGAATATAGAATGT
Source organism: Camelus ferus (assembly GCF_009834535.1). NCBI lineage: Eukaryota > Metazoa > Chordata > Mammalia > Artiodactyla > Camelidae > Camelus > Camelus ferus. The sequence continues at coordinate 29,884,251 of NC_045716.1, read as the reverse complement.
AGAATACAGAACACACAACACAGAATACAGAACACAGAATACAGAATATGGAATACAGAATATAGAACATAGAATGTAGTATATAGAATAGAGAATATAGAGCAAAGAATATAGAATCTGAACACAGAACATAGAATACAGAATATAGAATTCAGATTTCAGAATATAGACTGCAGAATATAGAATGTAGAATACAGAACACACAACATAGAATACAGAACACAGAATACAGAATATTGAATTCACAATAAAGAATATGGACTACAGAATATAGAATTCAGAATACAGACTATGGAATACAGAATACATAACATAGAATGTAGAATATAGAAAACAGAGAATACAGGATATAGAATCAGAATACAGAATGTGGAACACAATACAGAATATAGAATTCAGAATATGGAATACAGAATAGAGAATATGGAATACAGAATCCAGAACATAGAATGTAGAATATAGAACACGAATACAGAATACAGAATTCATAATACAGAATGTGGAACAGAATACAGAATATAGAATTCAGAATATAGAATACGGAATTTAGAATTCAGAATACAGAATATGGAATACAGAATACAGAACATAGAATGTAGAATATAGAATACAGAATATAGAATATAGAATACAGAATATAGAATATAGAATTGGAACACAGAACATAGAATATAGAATTTAGAATACAGATTTCAGAATATAGATTGCAGAATATAGAATGTAGAATACAGAACACACAACACAGAATACAGAACACAGAATATAGAACATAGGATGTAGTATATAGAATAGAGAATATAGAGCAAAGAATATAGAATCCGAACACAGAACATAGAATACAGAATATAGAATTCAGATTTCAGAATATAGACTGCAGAATATAGAATGTAGAATACAGAACACACAACATAGAATACAGAACACAGAATACAGAATATTGAATTCACAATAAAGAATATGGAATACAGAATATAGGAATTCAGAATACAGAATATGGAATACAGAATACAGAATACAGAACATAGAATGTAGAATATAGAATACAGAATACAGAACAGAGAATACAGAATATAGAATTCAGAATACAGAATGTGGAACACAATACAGAATATAGAATTCAGAATATGGAATACAGAATAGAGAATATGGAATACAGAATCCAGAACATAGAATGTAGAATATAGAACACCGAATACAGAATATAGAATTCAGAATACAGAATGTGGAACACAATATAATATACAACTCAGAATATAGAATACGGAATATAGAATTCAGCATACAGAATATGGAATACAGAATACAGAACATAGATGTAGAATATAGAATACAGAATATAGAATATAGAATACAGAATATAGAATATAGAATTGGAACACAGAACATAGAATATAGAATTTAGAATACAGATTTCAGAATATAGATTGCAGAATGTAGAATGTAGAATACAGAACACACAACACAGAATACAGAACACAGAATATAGAACATTAGAATGTAGTATAGAGAATAGAGAATATAGAGCAAAGAATATAGAATCCGAACACAGAACATAGAATACAGAATATAGAATTCAGATTTCAGAATATAGACTGCAGAATATAGAATGTAGAATACAGAACACAAACATAGAATACAGAACACAGAACACAGAATTTGAAATACAGAATACAGAACTTAAAATCTGTAATATAGAATAGGGAATATAGAAGATAAAATGTAGAATACAGAAACACAGAATACAGAATATTGAATTCAGAATGCACAATATGGAATACAGAATATAGAATACAGAATATAGGGTTCAGAATACAGAATATGGAATACAGAAAAAAACAATCTTGAATGTAGAATATAGAATACAGAATACAGAATGTAGAATCGGAACAGAGAACATAGCATACAGAACTTAGAATACAGATTTCAGAATATAGATTCAAGTATGAAGAATATAGAATACAGAACACACAAAATAGAATACAGAATACAGAACTTAGGATGTAGAATATAGAATACAGAATATAGAACATAGAATACAGAATATAGAATTCAGAATACAGAATGTGGAACACAGAATACCGAACATAGAATTCAGAATATAGAATGTGGAATACAGAATGTAGAATAGAGAATATAGAATCCGAACACAGAACATAGAATACAGAATATAGAATACAGATTTCAAAATATAGATTGCAGAATATAGAATGTAGAATACAGAACACACAACACAGAATACAGAACACAGAATACAGAATATGGAATACAGAATATAGAACATAGAATGTAGTATATAGAATAGAGAATATAGAGCAAAGAATATAGAATCCGAACACAGAACATAGAATACAGAATATAGATTCAGATTTCAGAATATAGACTGCAGAATATAGAATGTAGAATATAGAACACACAACATAGAATACAGAACACAGAATACAGAATATTGAATTCACAATAAAGAATATGGAATACAGAATATAGAATTCAGAATACAGAATATGGAATACAGAATACAGAACATAGAATGTAGAATATAGAATACAGAATACAGAACAGAGAATACAGAATATAGAATTCAGAATACAGAATGTGGAACACAGTACAGAATATAGAATTCAGAATATGGAATACAGAATCCAGAACATTGAATGTAGAATATAGAACACCGAATACAGAATATAGAATTCAGAATACAGAATGTGGAACACAATATAATATACAATTCAGAATATAGAATACGGAATATAGAATTCAGAATACAGATTATGGAATACAGAATACAGAACATAGAATGTAGAATATAGAATACAGAATATAGAATATAGAATACAGAATACAGAAAATACAATAGGAACACAGAACATAGAATACAGAATTTAGATTACAGATTTCAGAATATAGATTGCAGAATATAGAATGTAGAATACAGAACACACAACACAGAATACAGAACACAGAATACAGAATATGGAATACAGAATATAGAACATAGAATGTAGTATATAGAATAGAGAATATAGAGCAAAGAATATAGAATCCGAAACACAGAACATAGAATACAGAATATAGAATTCAGATTTCAGAATATAGACTGCAGAATATAGAATGTAGAATACAGAACACCACACATAGAATACAGAACACAGAATACAGAATATTGAATTCACAATAAAGAACATAGAATACAGAATATAGAATTCAGAATACAGAATATGGAATACAGAATACAGAACATAGAATGTAGAATATAGAATACAGAATACAGAACAGAGAATACAGAATATAGAATTCAGAATACAGAATGTGGAACACAATACAGAATATAGAATTCAGAATATGGAATACAGAATCCAGAACATAGAATGTAGAATATAGAACACCGAATACAGTATATAGAATTCAGAATACAGAATGTGGAACACAATATAATATAGAATTCAGAATATAGAATACGGAATATAGAATTTAGAATACAGAATATGGAATACAGAATACAGAAACATAGAATGTAGAATATAGAATACAGAATACAGAACAGAGAATACAGAGTATAGAATTCAGAATACAGAATGTGGAACACAATACAGAATATAGAATTCAGAATATGGAATACAGAATAGAGAATATGGAATACAGAATCCAGAACATAGAATGTAGAATATAGAACACCGAATACAGAATATAGAATTCAGAATACAGAATGTGGAACACAATATAATATACAACTCAGAATATAGAATACAGAATATAGAATATAGAATTGGAACACAGAACATAGAATATAGAATTTAGAATACAGATTTCAGAATATAGATTGCAGAATATAGAATGTAGAATACAGAACACACAACACAGAATACAGAACACAGAATATAGAACATAGAATGTAGTATAGAGAATAGAGAATATAGAGCAAAGAATATAGAATCCGAACACAGAACATAGAATACAGAATATAGAATTCAGATTTCAGAATATAGACTGCAGAATATAGAATGTAGAATACAGAACACACAACATAGAATACAGAACACAGAACACAGAATTTGAAATACAGAATACAGAACTTAAAATGTGTAATATAGAATAGGGAATATAGAAGATAAAATGTAGAATACAGAACACAGAATACAGAATATTGAATTCAGAATGCACAATATGGAATTACAGAATATAGAATACAGAATATAGGGTTCAGAATACAGAATATGGAATACAGAAAAAAACAATCTAGAATGTAGAATATAGAATACAGAATACAGAATGTAGAATCGGAACAGAGAACATAGCATACAGAACTTAGAATACAGATTTCAGAATATAGATTCAAGTATGAAGAATATAGAATACAGAACACAAAATAGAATACAGAATACACAACTTAGGATGTAGAATATAGAATACAGAATATAGAACATAGAATACAGAATATACAATTCAGAATACAGAATGTGGAACACAGAATACCGAACATAGAATTCAGAATATAGAATGTGGAATACAGAATGTGGAATAGAATATAGAATCCGAACACAGAACATAGAATACAGAATATAGAATACAGATTTCAAAATATAGATTGCAGAATATAGAATGTAGAATACAGAACACACAACACAGAATACAGAACACAGAATACAGAATATGGAATACAGAATATAGAACATAGAATGTAGTATATAGAATAGAGAATATAGAGCAAAGAATATAGAATCTGAACACAGAACATAGAATACAGAATATAGAATTCAGGTTTCAGAATATAGACTGCAGAATATAGAATGTAGAATACAGAACACACAACATACAATACAGAACACAGAATACAGAATATTGAATTCACAATAAAGAATATGGAATACAGAATATAGAATTCAGAATACAGACTATGGAATACAGAATACACAACATAGAATGTAGAATATAGAATACAGAATACAGAACAGAGAATACAGGATATAGAATTCAGAATACAGAATGTGGAACACAATACAGAATATAGAATTCAGAATATGGAATACAGAATAGAGAATATGGAATACAGAATCCAGAACATAGAATGTAGAATATAGAACATGAATACAGAATACAGAATTCATAATACAGAATGTGGAACACAATACAGAATATAGAATTCAGAATATAGAATACGGAATTTAGAATTCAGAATTTTACAGAATATGGAATACAGAATACAGAACATAGAATGTAGAATATAGAATACAGAATATAGAATATAGAATACAGAATACAGAATATAGAATAGGAACACAGAACACAGAATACAGAATATGGAATACAGAACAGGACATAGAATGTAGAATATAGAATATAGAATACAGAACAGAGAATACAGAATATAGAATTCAGAATACAGAATGTGGAACACAATACAGAATATAGAATTCAGAATATGGAATACAGAATAGAGAATATGGAATACAGAATCCAGAACATAGAATGTAGAATATAGAACGCCGAATACAGAATATAGAATTTAGAATACAGAATGTGGAACACAATATAATATAGAATTCAGAATAAGAATACGGAATATAGAATTCAGCATACAGAATATGGAATACAGAATACAGAACATAGAATGTAGAATATAGAATACAGAATATAGAATATAGAATACAGAATATAGAATATAGATTGGAACACAGAACATAGAATATAGAATTTAGAATACAGATTTCAGAATATAGATTGCAGAATATAGAATGTAGAATACAGAACACACAACACAGAATACAGAACACAGAATATAGAACATAGAATGTAGTATAGAGAATAGAGAATATAGAGCAAAGAATATAGAATCCGAACACAGAACATAGAATACAGAATATAGAATTCAGGTTTCAGAATTAGACTGCAGAATATAGAATGTAGAATACAGAACACACAACATACAATACAGAACACAGAATACAGAATATTGAATTCACAATAAAGAATATGGAATACAGAATATAGAATTCAGAATACAGACTATGGAATACAGAATACACAACATAGAATGTAGAATATAGAATACAGAATACAGAACAGAGAATACAGGATATAGAATTCAGAATACAGAATGTGGAACACAATACAGAATATAGAATTCAGAATATGGAATACAGAATAGAGAATATGGAATACAGAATCCAGAACATAGAATGTAGAATATAGAACACGAATACAGAATACAGAATTCATAATACAGAATGTGGAACACAATACAGAATATAGAATTCAGAATATAGAATACGGAATTTAGAATTCAGAATTTTACAGAATATGGAATACAGAATACAGAACATAGAATGTAGAATATAGAATACAGAATATAGAATATAGAATACAGAATACAGAATATAGAATAGGAACACAGAACACAGAATACAGAATATGGAATACAGAACAGGACATAGAATGTAGAATATAGAATATAGAATACAGAACAGAGAATACAGAATATAGAATTCAGAATACAGAATGTGGAACACAATACAGAATATAGAATTCAGAATATGGAATACAGAATAGAGAATATGGAATACAGAATCCAGAACATAGAATGTAGAATATAGAACACCGAATACAGAATATAGAATTCAGAATACAGAATGTGGAACACAATATAATATAGAATTCAGAATATAGAATACGGAATATAGAATTCAGCATACAGAATATGGAATACAGAATACAGAACATAGAATGTAGAATATAGAATACAGAATATAGAATATAGAATACAGAATATAGAATATAGAATTGGAACACAGAACATAGAATATAGAATTTAGAATACAGATTTCAGAATATAGATTGCAGAATATAGAATGTAGAATACAGAACACACAACATACAATACAGAACACAGAATACAGAATATTGAATTCACAATAAAGAATATGGAATACAGAATATAGAATTCAGAATACAGACTATGGAATACAGAATACAGAAATAGAATGTAGAATATAGAATACAGAATACAGAACATAGAATGCAGAATATATAATACAGAATACAGAACAGAGAATACAGAATATAGAATTCAGAATACAGAATGTGGAACACAATACAGAATATAGAATTCAGAATATGGAATACAGAATCCAGAACATAGAATGTAGAATATAGAACACCGAATACAGTATATAGAATTCAGAATACAGAATGTGGAACACAGTATAATATAGAATTCAGAATATAGAATACGGAATATAGAATTCAGAATACAGAATATAGAATACAGAATACAGAACATAGAATGTAGAATATAGAATACAGAATACAGAACAGAGAATACAGAATATAGAATTCAGAATACAGAATGTGGAACACAATACAGAATATAGAATTCAGAATATGGAATACAGAATAGAGAATATGGAATACAGAATCCAGAACATAGAATGTAGAATATAGAACACCGAATACAGAATATAGAATTCAGAATACAGAATGTGGAACACAATATAATATAGAATTCAGAATATAGAATACGGAATATAGAATTCAGCATACAGAATATGGAATACAGAATACAGAACATAGAATGTAGAATATAGAATACAGAATATAGAATATAGAATACAGAATATAGAATATAGAATTGGAACACAGAACATAGAATATAGAATTAGAATACAGATTTCAGAATATAGATTGCAGAATATAGAATGTAGAATACAGAACACACAACACAGAATACAGAACACAGAATATAGAACATAGAATGTAGTATAGAGATAGAGAATATAGAGCAAAGAATATAGAATCCGAACACAGAACATAGAATACAGAATATAGAATTCAGATTTCAGAATATAGACTGCAGAATATAGAATGTAGAATACAGAACACACAACATAGAATACAGAACACAGAATACAGAATATTGAATTCACAATAAAGAATATGGAATACAGAACATAGAATTCAGAATACAGAATATGGAATACAGAATACAGAACATAGAATGTGGAATATAGAATACAGAATACAGAAGAGAATTCAGAATACAAAATAAAGAATACAGAATTCAGAGTACAGAAAACAGAACTGACAATATAGAAAACAGAATTCAGAATATAGAATAAAGAACACAGAAGTAGGAATACAGATCACAGAATGTAGAACACAGAACGTAGAACTGAGAATACAGAATGTAGAATATAGAATACAGAAAAGAGAACATAGAATATATAACACACAATATAGAATATAGAATTCAGAATTTAGAATATAGAATATAGAACACCAAACACAGAATATAGAATACAGAACACAGAACACGCAAAATAGAATACAGAACACAGAGTTCAGAATATGGAATACAGAATACATAACATAGAATGTAGTATATAGAATACAGAATATAGAACGGCGAACACCGAACAGAGAACATAGAATGCAGAACGCAGAATACAGAATATAGAATTCAGAATACAGAATGTGGAACACAGAATACAGAATACAGAATATAGAATCCGAACACAGAACACAGAATACAGAATATGGAATACAGAACAGGACATAGAATGTAGTATATACAATACAGAATATGGAACACAGAATCCAGAGTATAGAATTCAGAATACAGTACATGGAATACAGAATATAGGGTATAGAATATAGAACTCAGAATACAGTATATGATACAGAATACAGAACATAGAATGTTCAATATAGATTACATAATACAGAATATAGAACTCACAATACAGTATATGGAATACAGAATATAGAACTCAGAATACAGAATATGGAATACAGAATATAGAACATAGAATGTAGTATATAGAATACAGAATATAGAGCACAGAATATAGAATCTGAAATCAGAACACAGAATTACACAGTATAGAATACAGATTTCAGAATATAGATTGCGAATATAGAATGTAGAATACAGAACACACAACATAGTATACAGAACACAGAGTACAGAATATGGAATACAGAATATAGACATAGAATGTAGTATATAGAATAGAGAATATAGAGCAAAGAATATAGAATCCGAACACAGAACATAGAATACAGAATATAGAATTCAGATTTCAGAATATAGACTGCAGAATATAGAATGTAGAATACAGAACACACAACATACAATACAGAACACAGAATACAGAATATTGAATTCACAATACAGAATATGGAATACAGAATATAGAATTCAGAATACAGAATATGGAATACAGAATACAGAACATAGAATGTAGAATATAGAATACAGAATATAGAATATAGAATACAGAATATAGAATATAGTATAGGAACACGGAACATAGAATATAGAATTTAGAATACAGATTTCAGAATATAGATTGCAGAATATAGAATGTAGAATACAGAACACACAACACAGAATACAGAACACAGAATACAGAATATGGAATACAGAATATAGAACATAGGATGTAGTATATAGAATAGAGAATATAGAGCAAAGAATATAGAATCCGAACACATAACATAGAATACCGAATATAGAATTCAGATTTCAGAATATAGACTGCAGAATATAGAATGTAGAATACAGAACACACAACATAGAATACAGAACACAGAATACAGAATATTGAATTCACAATAAAGAATATGGAATACAGAATATAGAATCCAGAATACAGAATATGGAATACAGAATTTAGAATACCAAATAGGGAAACCAGAATACAGAATATGGAATTCAGAATACAGAACATAGAATGTAGAATATAGAATACAGAATGTAGAATATAGAATACAGAATACAGAATATAGAATCAGAACACAGAACATAGAATACAGAATTTAGAATACAGATTTCAGAATATAGATTGCAGAATATAGAATGTAGAATACAGAACACACAACATAGAATACAGAACACAGAACACAGAATTTGAAATACAGAATACAGAACTTAAAATGTGTAATATAGAATAGGGAATATAGAAGATAAAATGTAGAATACAGAACACAGAATACAGAATATTGAATTCAGAATGCACAATATGGAATACAGAATATAGAATACAGAATATAGGGTTCAGAATACAGAATATGGAATACAGAAAAAACAATCTAGAATGTAGAATATAGAATACAGAATACAGAATGTAGAATCGGAACAGAGAACATAGCATACAGAACTTAGAATACAGATTTCAGAATATAGATTCAAGTATGAAGAATATAGAATACAGAACACACAAAATAGAATACAGAATACAGAACTTAGGATGTAGAATATAGAATACAGAATATAGAACATAGAATACAGAATATAGAATTCAGAATACAGAATGTGGAACACAGAATACCGAATATAGAATTCAGAATATAGAATGTGGAATACAGAATGTAGAATAGAGAATATAGAATCCGAACACAGAACATAGAATACAGAATATAGAATACAGATTTCAGAATATAGATTGCAGAATATAGAATGTAGAATACAGAACACACAACACAGAATACAGAACACAGAATACAGAATATGGAATACAGAATATAGAACATAGAATGTAGTATATAGAATAGAGAACATAGAGCAAAGAATATAGAATCGAACACAGAACATAGAATACAGAATATAGAATTCAGATTTCAGAATATAGACTGCAGAATATAGAATGTAGAATACAGAACACACAACATAGAATACAGAACACAGAATACAGATATTGAATTCACAATAAAGAATATGGAATACAGAATATAGAATTCAGAATACAGAATATGGAATACAGAATACAGAACATAGAATGTAGAATATAGAATACAGAATACAGAACAGAGAATACAGAATATAGAATTCAGAATACAGAATGTGGAACACAATACAGAATATAGAATTCAGAATATGGAATACAGAATCCAGAACATTGAATGTAGAATATAGAACACCGAATACAGAATATAGAATTCAGAATACAGAATGTGGAACACAATACAGAATATAGAATTCAGAATATGGAATACAGAATCCAGAACATAGAATGTAGAATATAGAACACCGAATACAGTATATAGAATTCAGAATACAGAATGTGGAACACAATATAATATAGAATTCAGAATATAGAATACGGAATATAGAATTCAGAATACAGAATATGGAATACAGAATACAGAACAACATAGAATGTAGAATATAGAATACAGAATACAGAACAGAGATACAGAATATAGAATTCAGAATAAAGAATGTGGAACACAATACAGAATATAGAATTCAGAATATGGAATACAGAATAGAGAATATGGAATACAGAATCCAGAACATAGAATGTAGAATATAGAACACCGAATACAGAATATAGAATTCAGAATACAGAATGTGGAACACAATATAATATAGAATTCAGAATATAGAATACAGAATATAGAATTCAGCATACAGAATATGGAATACAGAATACAGAACATAGAATGTAGAATATAGAATACAGAATATAGAATATAGAATACAGAATATAGAATATAGAATTGGAACACAGAACATAGAATATAGAATTTAGAATACAGATTTCAGAATATAGATTGCAGAATATGGAATGTAGAATACAGAACACACAACACAGAATACAGAACACAGAATATAGAACATAGAATGTAGTATATAGAATAAAGAATATAGAGCAAAGAATATAGAATCCGAAACACAGAACATAGAATACAGAATATAGAATTCAGATTTCAGAATATAGACTGCAGAATATAGAATGTAGAATACAGAACACACAACATAGAATACAGAACACAGAATACAGAATATTGAATTCACAATAAAGAATATGGAATACAGAATATAGAATTCAGAATACAGAATATGGAATACAGAATACAGAACATAGAATGTGGAATATAGAATACAGAATACAGAAGAGAATTCAGAATACAAAATAAAGAATACAGAATTCAGAGTACAGAAAACAGAACTGACAATATAGAAAACAGAATTCAGAATATAGAATAAAGAACACAGAAGGAGGAATACAGATCACAGAATGTAGAACACAGAACGTAGAACTGAGAATACAGAATGTAGAATATAGAATACAGAAAAGAGAACATAGAATATATAGCACACAATATAGAATATAGAATTCAGAATTTAGAATATAGAATATAGAACACCAAACACAGAATATAGAATACAGAACACAGAACACGCAAAATAGAATACAGAACACAGAGTTCAGAATATGGAATACAGAATACATAACATAGAATGTAGTATATAGAATACAGAATATAGAACGGCGAACACCGAACAGAGAACATAGAATGCAGAACACAGAATACAGAATATAGAATTCAGAATACAGAATGTGGAACACAGAATACAGAATACAGAATATAGAATCCGAACACAGAACACAGAATACAGAATATGGAATACAGAACAGGACATAGAATGTAGTATATACAATACAGAATATGGAACACAGAATCCAGAGTATAGAATTCAGAATACAGTACATGGAATACAGAATATAGGGTATAGAATATAGAACTCAGAATACAGTATATGATACAGAATACAGAACATAGAATGTTCAATATAGATTACATAATACAGAATAAAGAACTCACAATACAGTATATGGAATACAGAATATAGAACTCAGAATACAGAATATGGAATACAGAATATAGAACATAGAATGTAGTATATAGAATAAGAATATAGAGCACAGAATATAGAATCTGAAATCAGAACACAGAATTACACAGTATAGAATACAGATTTCAGAATATAGATTGCAGAATATAGAATGTAGAATACAGAACACACAACATAGTATACAGAACACAGAGTACAGAATATGGAATACAGAATATAGAACATAGAATGTAGTATATAGAATAGAGAATATAGAGCAAAGAATATAGGAATCCGAACACAGAACATAGAATACAGAATATAGAATTCCAGATTTCAGAATATAGACTGCAGAATATAGAATGTAGAATACAGAACACACAACATACAATACAGAACACAGAATACAGAATATTGAATTCACAATACAGAATATGGAATACAGAATATAGAATTCAGAATACAGAATATGGAATACAGAATACAGAACATAGAATGTAGAATATAGAATACAGAATATAGAATATAGAATACAGAATATAGAATATAGTATAGGAACACAGAACATAGAATATAGAATTTAGAATACAGATTTCAGAATATAGATTGCAGAATATAGAATGTAGAATACAGAACACACAACACAGAATACAGAACCAGAATACAGAATATGGAATACAGAATATAGAACATAGAATGTAGTATATTAGAATAGAGAATAATAGAGCAAAGAATATAGAATCTGAACACAGAAACATAGAATACAGAATATAGAATTCAGGTTTCAGAATATAGACTGCAGAATATAGAATGTAGAATACAGAACACACAACATAGAATACAGAACACAGAATACAGAATATTGAATTCACAATAAAGAATATGGACGACAGAATATAGAATTCAGAATACAGACTATGGAATACAGAATACATAACATAGAATGTAGAATATAGAAAACAGAGAATACAGGATATAGAATTCAGAATACAGAATGTGGAACACAATACAGAATATAGAATTCAGAAGTATGGAATACAGAATAGAGAATATGGAATACAGAATCCAGAACATAGAATGTAGAATATAGAACACGAATACAGAATACAGAATTCATAATACAGAATGTGGAACAGAATACAGAATATAGAATTCAGAATATAGAATACGGAATTTAGAATTCAGAATACAGAATAATGGAATACAGAATACAGAACATAGAATGTAGAATATAGAATACAGAATATAGAATATATAATACCGAATATAGAATATAGAATTGGAACACAGAACATAGAATATAGAATTTAGAATACAGATTTCAGAATATAGATTGGCAGAATATAGAATGTAGAATACAGAACACACAACACAGAATACAGAACACAGAATATAGAACATAGGATGTAGTATATAGAATAGAGAATATAGAGCAAAGAATATAGAATCCGAACACAGAACATAGAATACAGAATATAGAATTCAGATTTCAGAATATAGACTGCAGAATATAGAATGTAGAATACAGAACACACAACATAGAATACAGAACACAGAATACAGAATATTGAATTCACAATAAAGAATATGGAATACAGAATATAGAATTCAGAATACAGAATATGGAATACAGAATACAGAATACAGACATAGAATGTAGAATATAGAATACAGAATACAGAACAGAGGAATACAGAATATAGAATTCAGAATACAGAATGTGGAACACAATACAGAATATAGAATTCAGAATATGGAATACAGAATAGAGAATATGGAATACAGAATCCAGAACATAGATGTAGAATATAGAACACCGAATACAGAATATAGAATTCAGAATACAGAATGTGGAACACAATATAATATAGAATTCAGAATATAGAATACGGAATATAGAATTCAGCATACAGAATATGGAATACAGAATACAGAACATAGAATGTAGAATATAGAATACAGAATATAGAATATAGAATACAGAATATAGAATATAGAATTGGAACACAACATAGAATATAGAATTTAGAATACAGATTTCAGAATATAGATTGCAGAATATAGAATGTAGAATACAGAACACACAACACAGAATACAGAACACAGAATATAGAACATAGAATGTAGTATATAGAATAGAGAATATAGAGCAAAAAATATAGAATCCGAACACAGAACATAGAATACAGAATTATAGAATTCAGATTTCAGAATATAGACTGCAGAATATAGAATGTAGAATACAGAACACACAACATAGAATACAGAACACAGAACACAGAATTTGAAATACAGAATACAGAACTTAAAATGTGTAATATAGAATAGGGAATATAGAAGATAAAATGTAGAATACAGAACACAGAATACAGAATATTGAATTCAGAATGCACAATATGGAATACAGAATATAGAATACAGAATATAGGGTTCAGAATACAGAATATGGAATACAGAAAAAAACAATCTAGAATGTAGAATATAGAATACAGAATACAGAATGTAGAATCGGAACAGAGAACATAGCATACAGAACTTAGAATACAGATTTCAGAATATAGATTCAAGTATGAGAATATAGAATACAGAACACACAAAATAGAATACAGAATACAGAACTTAGGATGTAGAATATAGAATACAGAATATAGAACATAGAATACAGAATATAGAATTCAGAATACAGAATGTGGAACACAGAATACCGAACATAGAATTCAGAATATAGAATGTGGAATACAGAATGTAGAATAGAGAATATAGAATCCGAACACAGAACATAGAATACAGAATATAGAATACAGATTTCAAAATATAGATTGCAGAATATAGAATGTAGAATACAGAACACACAACACAGAATACAGAACACAGAATACAGAATATGGAATACAGAATATAGAACATAGAATGTAGTATATAGAATAGAGAATATAGAGCAAAGAATATAGAATCCGAACACAGACATAGAATACAGAATATAGAATTCAGATTTCAGAATATAGACTGCAGAATATAGAATGTAGAATACAGAACACACAACATAGAATACAGAACACAGAATACAGAATATTGAATTCACCAATAAGAATATGGAATACAGAATATAGAATTCAGAATACAGAATATGGAATACAGAATACAGAACATAGAATGTAGAATATAGAATACAGAATACAGAACAGAGAATACAGAATATAGAATTCAGAATACAGAATGTGGAACACAATACAGAATATAGAATTCAGAATATGGAATACAGAATCCAGAACATTGAATGTAGAATATAGAACACCGAATACAGAATATAGAATTCAGAATACAGAATGTGGAACACAATATAATATACAATTCAGAATATAGAATACGGAATATAGAATTCAGAATACAGATTATGGAATACAGAATACAGAAAATAGAATGTAGAATATAGAATACAGAATATAGAATATAGAATACAGAATACAGAAAATACAATAGGAACACAGAACATAGAATACAGAATTTAGATTACAGATTTCAGAATATAGATTGCAGAATATAGAATGTAGAATACAGAACACACAACACAGAATACAGAACACAGAATACAGAATATGGAATACAGAATATAGAACATAGAATGTAGTATATAGAATAGAGAATATAGAGCAAAGAATATAGAATCTGAACACAGAACATAGAATACAGAATATAGAATTCAGATTTCAGAATATAGACTGCAGAATATAGAATGTAGAATACAGAACACACAACATAGAATACAGAACACAGAATACAGAATATTGAATTCACAATAAAGAATATGGACTACAGAATATAGAATTCAGAATACAGACTATGGAATACAGAATACATAACATAGAATGTAGAATATAGAAAACAGAGAATACAGGATATAGAATTCAGAATACAGAATTGTGGAAACACAATACAGAATATAGAATTCAGAATATGGAATACAGAATAGAGAATATGGAATACAGAATCCAGAACATAGAATGTAGAATATAGAACACGAATACAGAATACAGAATTCATAATACAGAATGTGGAACAGAATACAGAATATAGAATTCAGAATATAGAATACGGAATTTAGAATTCAGAATACAGAATATGGAATACAGAATACAGAACATAGAATGTAGAATATAGAATACAGAATATAGAATATAGAATACAGAATATAGAATATAGAATTGGAACACAGAACATAGAATATAGAATTTAGAATACAGATTTCAGAATATAGATTGCAGAATATAGAATGTAGAATACAAGAACACACAACACAGAATACAGAACACAGAATATAGAACATAGGATGTAGTATATAGAATAGAGAATATAGAGCAAAGAATATAGAATCCGAACACAGAACATAGAATACAGAATATAGAATTCAGATTTCAGAATATAGACTGCAGAATATAGAATGTAGAATACAGAACACACAACATAGAATAACAGAACACAGAATACAGAATATTGAATTCACAATAAAGAATATGGAATACAGAATATAGAATTCAGAATACAGAATATGGAATACAGAATACAGAATACAGAACATAGAATGTAGAATATAGAATACAGAATACAGAACAGAGAATACAGAATATAGAATTCAGAATACAGAATGTGGGAACACAATACAGAATATAGAATTCAGAATATGAATACAGAATAGAGAATATGGAATACAGAATCCAGAACATAGAATGTAGAATATAGAACACCGAATACAGAATATAGAATTCAGAATACAGAATGTGGAACACATATAATATACAACTCAGAATATAGAATACGGAATATAGAATTCAGCATACAGAATATGGAATACAGAATACAGAACATAGAATGTAGAATTAGAATACAGAATATAGAATATAGAATACAGAATATAGAATATAGAATTGGAACACAGAACATAGAATATAGAATTTAGAATACAGATTTCAGAATATAGATTGCAGAATGTAGAATGTAGAATACAGAACACACAACACAGAATACAGAACACAGAATATAGAACATAGAATGTAGTATAGAGAATAGAGAATATAGAGCAAAGAATATAGAATCCGAACACAGAACATAGAATAACAGAATATAGAATTCAGATTTCAGAATATAGACTGCAGAATATAGAATGTAGAATACAGAACACACAACATAGAATACAGAACCAAGAACACAGAATTTGAAATACAGAATACAGAACTTAAAATCTGTAATATAGAATAGGGAATATAGAAGATAAATGTAGAATACAGAACCACAGAATACAGAATATTGAATTCAGAATGCACAATATGGAATACAGAATATAGAATACAGAATATAGGGTTCAGAATACAGAATATGGAATACAGAAAAAAACAATCTTGAATGTAGAATATAGAATACAGAATACAGAATGTAGAATCGGAACAGAGAACATAGCATACAGAACTTAGAATACAGATTTCAGAATATAGATTCAAGTATGAAGAATATAGAATACAGAACACACAAAATAGAATACAGAATACAGAACTTAGGATGTAGAATATAGAATACAGAATATAGAACATAGAATACAGAATATAGAATTCAGAATACAGAATGTGGAACACAGAATACCGAACATAGAATTCAGAATATAGAATGTGGAATACAGAATGTAGAATAGAGAATATAGAATCCGAACACAGAACATAGAATACAGAATATAGAATACAGATTTCAAAATATAGATTGCAGAATATAGAATGTAGAATACAGAACACACAACACAGAATACAGAACACAGAATACAGAATATGGAATACAGAATATAGAACATAGAATGTAGTATATAGAATAGAGAATATAGAGCAAAGAATATAGAATCCGAACACAGAACATAGAATACAGAATATAGATTCAGATTTCAGAATATAGACTGCAGAATATAGAATGTAGAATATAGAACACACAACATAGAATACAGAACACAGAATACAGAATATTGAATTCACAATAAAGAATATGGAATACAGAATATAGAATTCAGAATACAGAATATGGAATACAGAATACAGAACATAGAATGTAGAATATAGAATACAGAATACAGAACAGAGAATACAGAATATAGAATTCAGAATACAGAATGTGGAACACAGTACAGAATATAGAATTCAGAATATGGAATACAGAATCCAGAACATTGAATGTAGAATATAGAACACCGAATACAGAATATAGAATTCAGAATACAGAATGTGGAACACAATATAATATACAATTCAGAATATAGAATACGGAATATAGAATTCAGAATACAGATTATGGAATACAGAATACAGAACATAGAATGTAGAATATAGAATACAGAATATAGAATATAGAATACAGAATACAGAAATACAATAGGAACACAGAACATAGAAATACAATAGAACACAGAGACGAATAGAATACAGAACACACAACACAGAATACAGACACAGAATACAGAATATGGAATACAGAATATAGAACATAGAATGTAGTATATAGAATAGAGAATATAGAGCAAAGAATATAGAATCCGAACACAGAACATAGAATACAGAATATAGAATTCAGATTTCAGAATATAGACTGCAGAATATAGAATGTAGAATACAGAACACACAACATAGAATACAGAACACAGAATACAGAATATTGAATTCACAATAAAGAACATAGAATACAGAATATAGAATTCAGAATACAGAATATGGAATACAGAATACAGAACCTAGAATGTAGAATATAGAATACAGAATACAGAACAGAGAATACAGAATATAGAATTCAGAATACAGAATGTGGAACACAATACAGAATATAGAATTCAGAATATGGAATACAGAATCCAGAACATAGAATGTAGAATATAGAACACCGAATACAGTATATAGAATTCAGAATACAGAATGTGGAACACAATATAATATAGAATTCAGAATATAGAATACGGAATATAGAATTTAGAATACAGAATATGGAATACAGAATACAGAACATAGAATGTAGAATATAGAATACAGAATACAGAACAGAGAATACAGAGTATAGAATTCAGAATACAGAATGTGGAACACAATACAGAATATAGAATTCAGAATATGGAATACAGAATAGAGAATATGGAATACAGAATCCAGAACATAGAATGTAGAATATAGAACACCGAATACAGAATATAGAATTCAGAATACAGAATGTGGAACACAATATAATATACAACTCAGAATATAGAATACAGAATATAGAATATAGAATTGGAACACAGAACATAGAATATAGAATTTAGAATACAGATTTCAGAATATAGATTGCAGAATATAGAATGTAGAATACAGAACACACAACACAGAATACAGAACACAGAATATAGAACATAGAATGTAGTATAGAGAATAGAGAATATAGAGCAAAGAATATAGAATCCGAACACAGAACATAGAATACAGAATATAGAATTCAGATTTCAGAATATAGACTGCAGAATATAGAATGTAGAATACAGAACACACAACATAGAATACAGAACACAGAACACAGAATTTGAAATACAGAATACAGAACTTAAAATGTGTAATATAGAATAGGGAATATAGAAGATAAAATGTAGAATACAGAACACAGAATACAGAATATTGAATTCAGAATGCACAATATGGAATACAGAATATAGAATACAGAATATAGGGTTCAGAATACAGAATATGGAATACAGAAAAAAACAATCTAGAATGTAGAATATAGAATACAGAATACAGAATGTAGAATCGGAACAGAGAACATAGCATACAGAACTTAGAATACAGATTTCAGAATATAGATTCAAGTATGAAGAATATAGAATACAGAACACACAAAATAGAATACAGAATACACAACTTAGGATGTAGAATATAGAATACAGAATATAGAACATAGAATACAGAATATACAATTCAGAATACAGAATGTGGAACACAGAATACCGAACATAGAATTCAGAATATAGAATGTGGAATACAGAATGTGGAATAGAGAATATAGAATCCGAACACAGAACATAGAATACAGAATATAGAATACAGATTTCAAAATATAGATTGCAGAATATAGAATGTAGAATACAGAACACACAACACAGAATACAGAACACAGAATACAGAATATGGAATACAGAATATAGAACATAGAATGTAGTATATAGAATAGAGAATATAGAGCAAAGAATATAGAATCTGAACACAGAACATAGAATACAGAATATAGAATTCAGGTTTCAGAATATAGACTGCAGAATATAGAATGTAGAATACAGAACACACAACATACAATACAGAACACAGAATACAGAATATTGAATTCACAATAAAGAATATGGAATACAGAATATAGAATTCAGAATACAGACTATGGAATACAGAATACACAACATAGAATGTAGAATATAGAATACAGAATACAGAACAGAGAATACAGGATATAGAATTCAGAATACAGAATGTGGAACACAATACAGAATATAGAATTCAGAATATGGAATACAGAATAGAGAATATGGAATACAGAATCCAGAACATAGAATGTAGAATATAGAACATGAATACAGAATACAGAATTCATAATACAGAATGTGGAACACAATACAGAATATAGAATTCAGAATATAGAATACGGAATTTAGAATTCAGAATTTTACAGAATATGGAATACAGAATACAGAACATAGAATGTAGAATATAGAATACAGAATATAGAATATAGAATACAGAATACAGAATATAGAATAGGAACACAGAACACAGAATACAGAATATGGAATACAGAACAGGACATAGAATGTAGAATATAGAATATAGAATACAGAACAGAGAATACAGAATATAGAATTCAGAATACAGAATGTGGAACACAATACAGAATATAGAATTCAGAATATGGAATACAGAATAGAGAATATGGAATACAGAATCCAGAACATAGAATGTAGAATATAGAACGCCGAATACAGAATATAGAATTTAGAATACAGAATGTGGAACACAATATAATATAGAATTCAGAATATAGAATACGGAATATAGAATTCAGCATACAGAATATGGAATACAGAATACAGAACATAGAATGTAGAATATAGAATACAGAATATAGAATATAGAATACAGAATATAGAATATAGAATTGGAACACAGAACATAGAATATAGAATTTAGAATACAGATTTCAGAATATAGATTGCAGAATATAGAATGTAGAATACAGAACACACAACACAGAATACAGAACACAGAATATAGAACATAGAATGTAGTATAGAGAATAGAGAATATAGAGCAAAGAATATAGAATCCGAACACAGAACATAGAATACAGAATATAGAATTCAGGTTTCAGAATATAGACTGCAGAATATAGAATGTAGAATACAGAACACACAACATACAATACAGAACACAGAATACAGAATATTGAATTCACAATAAAGAATATGGAATACAGAATATAGAATTCAGAATACAGACTATGGAATACAGAATACACAACATAGAATGTAGAATATAGAATACAGAATACAGAACAGAGAATACAGGATATAGAATTCAGAATACAGAATGTGGAACACAATACAGAATATAGAATTCAGAATATGGAATACAGAATAGAGAATATGGAATACAGAATCCAGAACATAGAATGTAGAATATAGAACACGAATACAGAATACAGAATTCATAATACAGAATGTGGAACACAATACAGAATATAGAATTCAGAATATAGAATACGGAATTTAGAATTCAGAATTTTACAGAATATGGAATACAGAATACAGAACATAGAATGTAGAATATAGAATACAGAATATAGAATATAGAATACAGAATACAGAATATAGAATAGGAACACAGAACACAGAATACAGAATATGGAATACAGAACAGGACATAGAATGTAGAATATAGAATATAGAATACAGAACAGAGAATACAGAATATAGAATTCAGAATACAGAATGTGGAACACAATACAGAATATAGAATTCAGAATATGGAATACAGAATAGAGAATATGGAATACAGAATCCAGAACATAGAATGTAGAATATAGAACACCGAATACAGAATATAGAATTCAGAATACAGAATGTGGAACACAATATAATATAGAATTCAGAATATAGAATACGGAATATAGAATTCAGCATACAGAATATGGAATACAGAATACAGAACATAGAATGTAGAATATAGAATACAGAATATAGAATATAGAATACAGAATATAGAATATAGAATTGGAACACAGAACATAGAATATAGAATTTAGAATACAGATTTCAGAATATAGATTGCAGAATATAGAATGTAGAATACAGAACACACAACATACAATACAGAACACAGAATACAGAATATTGAATTCACAATAAAGAATATGGAATACAGAATATAGAATTCAGAATACAGACTATGGAATACAGAATACAGAAATAGAATGTAGAATATAGAATACAGAATACAGAACATAGAATGCAGAATATATAATACAGAATACAGAACAGAGAATACAGAATATAGAATTCAGAATACAGAATGTGGAACACAATACAGAATATAGAATTCAGAATATGGAATACAGAATCCAGAACATAGAATGTAGAATATAGAACACCGAATACAGTATATAGAATTCAGAATACAGAATGTGGAACACAGTATAATATAGAATTCAGAATATAGAATACGGAATATAGAATTCAGAATACAGAATATAGAATACAGAATACAGAACATAGAATGTAGAATATAGAATACAGAATACAGAACAGAGAATACAGAATATAGAATTCAGAATACAGAATGTGGAACACAATACAGAATATAGAATTCAGAATATGGAATACAGAATAGAGAATATGGAATACAGAATCCAGAACATAGAATGTAGAATATAGAACACCGAATACAGAATATAGAATTCAGAATACAGAATGTGGAACACAATATAATATAGAATTCAGAATATAGAATACGGAATATAGAATTCAGCATACAGAATATGGAATACAGAATACAGAACATAGAATGTAGAATATAGAATACAGAATATAGAATATAGAATACAGAATATAGAATATAGAATTGGAACACAGAACATAGAATATAGAATTTAGAATACAGATTTCAGAATATAGATTGCAGAATATAGAATGTAGAATACAGAACACACAACACAGAATACAGAACACAGAATATAGAACATAGAATGTAGTATAGAGAATAGAGAATATAGAGCAAAGAATATAGAATCCGAACACAGAACATAGAATACAGAATATAGAATTCAGATTTCAGAATATAGACTGCAGAATATAGAATGTAGAATACAGAACACACAACATAGAATACAGAACACAGAATACAGAATATTGAATTCACAATAAAGAATATGGAATACAGAACATAGAATTCAGAATACAGAATATGGAATACAGAATACAGAACATAGAATGTGGAATATAGAATACAGAATACAGAAGAGAATTCAGAATACAAAATAAAGAATACAGAATTCAGAGTACAGAAAACAGAACTGACAATATAGAAAACAGAATTCAGAATATAGAATAAAGAACACAGAAGTAGGAATACAGATCACAGAATGTAGAACACAGAACGTAGAACTGAGAATACAGAATGTAGAATATAGAATACAGAAAAGAGAACATAGAATATATAACACACAATATAGAATATAGAATTCAGAATTTAGAATATAGAATATAGAACACCAAACACAGAATATAGAATACAGAACACAGAACACGCAAAATAGAATACAGAACACAGAGTTCAGAATATGGAATACAGAATACATAACATAGAATGTAGTATATAGAATACAGAATATAGAACGGCGAACACCGAACAGAGAACATAGAATGCAGAACGCAGAATACAGAATATAGAATTCAGAATACAGAATGTGGAACACAGAATACAGAATACAGAATATAGAATCCGAACACAGAACACAGAATACAGAATATGGAATACAGAACAGGACATAGAATGTAGTATATACAATACAGAATATGGAACACAGAATCCAGAGTATAGAATTCAGAATACAGTACATGGAATACAGAATATAGGGTATAGAATATAGAACTCAGAATACAGTATATGATACAGAATACAGAACATAGAATGTTCAATATAGATTACATAATACAGAATATAGAACTCACAATACAGTATATGGAATACAGAATATAGAACTCAGAATACAGAATATGGAATACAGAATATAGAACATAGAATGTAGTATATAGAATACAGAATATAGAGCACAGAATATAGAATCTGAAATCAGAACACAGAATTACACAGTATAGAATACAGATTTCAGAATATAGATTGCAGAATATAGAATGTAGAATACAGAACACACAACATAGTATACAGAACACAGAGTACAGAATATGGAATACAGAATATAGAACATAGAATGTAGTATATAGAATAGAGAATATAGAGCAAAGAATATAGAATCCGAACACAGAACATAGAATACAGAATATAGAATTCAGATTTCAGAATATAGACTGCAGAATATAGAATGTAGAATACAGAACACACAACATACAATACAGAACACAGAATACAGAATATTGAATTCACAATACAGAATATGGAATACAGAATATAGAATTCAGAATACAGAATATGGAATACAGAATACAGAACATAGAATGTAGAATATAGAATACAGAATATAGAATATAGAATACAGAATATAGAATATAGTATAGGAACACGGAACATAGAATATAGAATTTAGAATACAGATTTCAGAATATAGATTGCAGAATATAGAATGTAGAATACAGAACACACAACACAGAATACAGAACACAGAATACAGAATATGGAATACAGAATATAGAACATAGGATGTAGTATATAGAATAGAGAATATAGAGCAAAGAATATAGAATCCGAACACATAACATAGAATACAGAATATAGAATTCAGATTTCAGAATATAGACTGCAGAATATAGAATGTAGAATACAGAACACACAACATAGAATACAGAACACAGAATACAGAATATTGAATTCACAATAAAGAATATGGAATACAGAATATAGAATCCAGAATACAGAATATGGAATACAGAATTTAGAATACCAAATAGGGAAACCAGAATACAGAATATGGAATTCAGAATACAGAACATAGAATGTAGAATATAGAATACAGAATGTAGAATATAGAATACAGAATACAGAATATAGAATCAGAACACAGAACATAGAATACAGAATTTAGAATACAGATTTCAGAATATAGATTGCAGAATATAGAATGTAGAATACAGAACACACAACATAGAATACAGAACACAGAACACAGAATTTGAAATACAGAATACAGAACTTAAAATGTGTAATATAGAATAGGGAATATAGAAGATAAAATGTAGAATACAGAACACAGAATACAGAATATTGAATTCAGAATGCACAATATGGAATACAGAATATAGAATACAGAATATAGGGTTCAGAATACAGAATATGGAATACAGAAAAAAACAATCTAGAATGTAGAATATAGAATACAGAATACAGAATGTAGAATCGGAACAGAGAACATAGCATACAGAACTTAGAATACAGATTTCAGAATATAGATTCAAGTATGAAGAATATAGAATACAGAACACACAAAATAGAATACAGAATACAGAACTTAGGATGTAGAATATAGAATACAGAATATAGAACATAGAATACAGAATATAGAATTCAGAATACAGAATGTGGAACACAGAATACCGAATATAGAATTCAGAATATAGAATGTGGAATACAGAATGTAGAATAGAGAATATAGAATCCGAACACAGAACATAGAATACAGAATATAGAATACAGATTTCAGAATATAGATTGCAGAATATAGAATGTAGAATACAGAACACACAACACAGAATACAGAACACAGAATACAGAATATGGAATACAGAATATAGAACATAGAATGTAGTATATAGAATAGAGAACATAGAGCAAAGAATATAGAATCCGAACACAGAACATAGAATACAGAATATAGAATTCAGATTTCAGAATATAGACTGCAGAATATAGAATGTAGAATACAGAACACACAACATAGAATACAGAACACAGAATACAGAATATTGAATTCACAATAAAGAATATGGAATACAGAATATAGAATTCAGAATACAGAATATGGAATACAGAATACAGAACATAGAATGTAGAATATAGAATACAGAATACAGAACAGAGAATACAGAATATAGAATTCAGAATACAGAATGTGGAACACAATACAGAATATAGAATTCAGAATATGGAATACAGAATCCAGAACATTGAATGTAGAATATAGAACACCGAATACAGAATATAGAATTCAGAATACAGAATGTGGAACACAATACAGAATATAGAATTCAGAATATGGAATACAGAATCCAGAACATAGAATGTAGAATATAGAACACCGAATACAGTATATAGAATTCAGAATACAGAATGTGGAACACAATATAATATAGAATTCAGAATATAGAATACGGAATATAGAATTCAGAATACAGAATATGGAATACAGAATACAGAATACAGAACATAGAATGTAGAATATAGAATACAGAATACAGAACAGAGAATACAGAATATAGAATTCAGAATAAAGAATGTGGAACACAATACAGAATATAGAATTCAGAATATGGAATACAGAATAGAGAATATGGAATACAGAATCCAGAACATAGAATGTAGAATATAGAACACCGAATACAGAATATAGAATTCAGAATACAGAATGTGGAACACAATATAATATAGAATTCAGAATATAGAATACAGAATATAGAATTCAGCATACAGAATATGGAATACAGAATACAGAACATAGAATGTAGAATATAGAATACAGAATATAGAATATAGAATACAGAATATAGAATATAGAATTGGAACACAGAACATAGAATATAGAATTTAGAATACAGATTTCAGAATATAGATTGCAGAATATGGAATGTAGAATACAGAACACACAACACAGAATACAGAACACAGAATATAGAACATAGAATGTAGTATATAGAATAAAGAATATAGAGCAAAGAATATAGAATCCGAACACAGAACATAGAATACAGAATATAGAATTCAGATTTCAGAATATAGACTGCAGAATATAGAATGTAGAATACAGAACACACAACATAGAATACAGAACACAGAATACAGAATATTGAATTCACAATAAAGAATATGGAATACAGAATATAGAATTCAGAATACAGAATATGGAATACAGAATACAGAACATAGAATGTGGAATATAGAATACAGAATACAGAAGAGAATTCAGAATACAAAATAAAGAATACAGAATTCAGAGTACAGAAAACAGAACTGACAATATAGAAAACAGAATTCAGAATATAGAATAAAGAACACAGAAGGAGGAATACAGATCACAGAATGTAGAACACAGAACGTAGAACTGAGAATACAGAATGTAGAATATAGAATACAGAAAAGAGAACATAGAATATATAGCACACAATATAGAATATAGAATTCAGAATTTAGAATATAGAATATAGAACACCAAACACAGAATATAGAATACAGAACACAGAACACGCAAAATAGAATACAGAACACAGAGTTCAGAATATGAATACAGAATACATAACATAGAATGTAGTATATAGAATACAGAATATAGAACGGCGAACACCGAACAGAGAACATAGAATGCAGAACACAGAATACAGAATATAGAATTCAGAATACAGAATGTGGAACACAGAATACAGAATACAGAATATAGAATCCGAACACAGAACACAGAATACAGAATATGGAATACAGAACAGGACATAGAATGTAGTATATACAATACAGAATATGGAACACAGAATCCAGAGTATAGAATTCAGAATACAGTACATGGAATACAGAATATAGGGTATAGAATATAGAACTCAGAATACAGTATATGATACAGAATACAGAACATAGAATGTTCAATATAGATTACATAATACAGAATAAAGAACTCACAATACAGTATATGGAATACAGAATATAGAACTCAGAATACAGAATATGGAATACAGAATATAGAACATAGAATGTAGTATATAGAATACAGAATATAGAGCACAGAATATAGAATCTGAAATCAGAACACAGAATTACACAGTATAGAATACAGATTTCAGAATATAGATTGCAGAATATAGAATGTAGAATACAGAACACACAACATAGTATACAGAACACAGAGTACAGAATATGGAATACAGAATATAGAACATAGAATGTAGTATATAGAATAGAGAATATAGAGCAAAGAATATAGAATCCGAACACAGAACATAGAATACAGAATATAGAATTCAGATTTCAGAATATAGACTGCAGAATATAGAATGTAGAATACAGAACACACAACATACAATACAGAACACAGAATACAGAATATTGAATTCACAATACAGAATATGGAATACAGAATATAGAATTCAGAATACAGAATATGGAATACAGAATACAGAACATAGAATGTAGAATATAGAATACAGAATATAGAATATAGAATACAGAATATAGAATATAGTATAGGAACACAGAACATAGAATATAGAATTTAGAATACAGATTTCAGAATATAGATTGCAGAATATAGAATGTAGAATACAGAACACACAACACAGAATACAGAACACAGAATACAGAATATGGAATACAGAATATAGAACATAGAATGTAGTATATAGAATAGAGAATATAGAGCAAAGAATATAGAATCTGAACACAGAACATAGAATACAGAATATAGAATTCAGGTTTCAGAATATAGACTGCAGAATATAGAATGTAGAATACAGAACACACAACATAGAATACAGAACACAGAATACAGAATATTGAATTCACAATAAAGAATATGGACTACAGAATATAGAATTCAGAATACAGACTATGGAATACAGAATACATAACATAGAATGTAGAATATAGAAAACAGAGAATACAGGATATAGAATTCAGAATACAGAATGTGGAACACAATACAGAATATAGAATTCAGAATATGGAATACAGAATAGAGAATATGGAATACAGAATCCAGAACATAGAATGTAGAATATAGAACACGAATACAGAATACAGAATTCATAATACAGAATGTGGAACAGAATACAGAATATAGAATTCAGAATATAGAATACGGAATTTAGAATTCAGAATACAGAATATGGAATACAGAATACAGAACATAGAATGTAGAATATAGAATACAGAATATAGAATATAGAATACAGAATATAGAATATAGAATTGGAACACAGAACATAGAATATAGAATTTAGAATACAGATTTCAGAATATAGATTGCAGAATATAGAATGTAGAATACAGAACACACAACACAGAATACAGAACACAGAATATAGAACATAGGATGTAGTATATAGAATAGAGAATATAGAGCAAAGAATATAGAATCCGAACACAGAACATAGAATACAGAATATAGAATTCAGATTTCAGAATATAGACTGCAGAATATAGAATGTAGAATACAGAACACACAACATAGAATACAGAACACAGAATACAGAATATTGAATTCACAATAAAGAATATGGAATACAGAATATAGAATTCAGAATACAGAATATGGAATACAGAATACAGAATACAGAACATAGAATGTAGAATATAGAATACAGAATACAGAACAGAGAATACAGAATATAGAATTCAGAATACAGAATGTGGAACACAATACAGAATATAGAATTCAGAATATGGAATACAGAATAGAGAATATGGAATACAGAATCCAGAACATAGAATGTAGAATATAGAACACCGAATACAGAATATAGAATTCAGAATACAGAATGTGGAACACAATATAATATAGAATTCAGAATATAGAATACGGAATATAGAATTCAGCATACAGAATATGGAATACAGAATACAGAACATAGAATGTAGAATATAGAATACAGAATATAGAATATAGAATACAGAATATAGAATATAGAATTGGAACACAACATAGAATATAGAATTTAGAATACAGATTTCAGAATATAGATTGCAGAATATAGAATGTAGAATACAGAACACACAACACAGAATACAGAACACAGAATATAGAACATAGAATGTAGTATATAGAATAGAGAATATAGAGCAAAAAATATAGAATCCGAACACAGAACATAGAATACAGAATATTAGAATTCAGATTTCAGAATATAGACTGCAGAATATAGAATGTAGAATACAGAACACACAACATAGAATACAGAACACAGAACACAGAATTTGAAATACAGAATACAGAACTTAAAATGTGTAATATAGAATAGGGAATATAGAAGATAAAATGTAGAATACAGAACACAGAATACAGAATATTGAATTCAGAATGCACAATATGGAATACAGAATATAGAATACAGAATATAGGGTTCAGAATACAGAATATGGAATACAGAAAAAAACAATCTAGAATGTAGAATATAGAATACAGAATACAGAATGTAGAATCGGAACAGAGAACATAGCATACAGAACTTAGAATACAGATTTCAGAATATAGATTCAAGTATGAAGAATATAGAATACAGAACACACAAAATAGAATACAGAATACAGAACTTAGGATGTAGAATATAGAATACAGAATATAGAACATAGAATACAGAATATAGAATTCAGAATACAGAATGTGGAACACAGAATACCGAACATAGAATTCAGAATATAGAATGTGGAATACAGAATGTAGAATAGAGAATATAGAATCCGAACACAGAACATAGAATACAGAATATAGAATACAGATTTCAAAATATAGATTGCAGAATATAGAATGTAGAATACAGAACACACAACACAGAATACAGAACACAGAATACAGAATATGGAATACAGAATATAGAACATAGAATGTAGTATATAGAATAGAGAATATAGAGCAAAGAATATAGAATCCGAACACAGAACATAGAATACAGAATATAGAATTCAGATTTCAGAATATAGACTGCAGAATATAGAATGTAGAATACAGAACACACAACATAGAATACAGAACACAGAATACAGAATATTGAATTCACAATAAAGAATATGGAATACAGAATATAGAATTCAGAATACAGAATATGGAATACAGAATACAGAACATAGAATGTAGAATATAGAATACAGAATACAGAACAGAGAATACAGAATATAGAATTCAGAATACAGAATGTGGAACACAATACAGAATATAGAATTCAGAATATGGAATACAGAATCCAGAACATTGAATGTAGAATATAGAACACCGAATACAGAATATAGAATTCAGAATACAGAATGTGGAACACAATATAATATACAATTCAGAATATAGAATACGGAATATAGAATTCAGAATACAGATTATGGAATACAGAATACAGAAAATAGAATGTAGAATATAGAATACAGAATATAGAATATAGAATACAGAATACAGAAAATACAATAGGAACACAGAACATAGAATACAGAATTTAGATTACAGATTTCAGAATATAGATTGCAGAATATAGAATGTAGAATACAGAACACACAACACAGAATACAGAACACAGAATACAGAATATGGAATACAGAATATAGAACATAGAATGTAGTATATAGAATAGAGAATATAGAGCAAAGAATATAGAATCTGAACACAGAACATAGAATACAGAATATAGAATTCAGATTTCAGAATATAGACTGCAGAATATAGAATGTAGAATACAGAACACACAACATAGAATACAGAACACAGAATACAGAATATTGAATTCACAATAAAGAATATGGACTACAGAATATAGAATTCAGAATACAGACTATGGAATACAGAATACATAACATAGAATGTAGAATATAGAAAACAGAGAATACAGGATATAGAATTCAGAATACAGAATGTGGAACACAATACAGAATATAGAATTCAGAATATGGAATACAGAATAGAGAATATGGAATACAGAATCCAGAACATAGAATGTAGAATATAGAACACGAATACAGAATACAGAATTCATAATACAGAATGTGGAACAGAATACAGAATATAGAATTCAGAATATAGAATACGGAATTTAGAATTCAGAATACAGAATATGGAATACAGAATACAGAACATAGAATGTAGAATATAGAATACAGAATATAGAATATAGAATACAGAATATAGAATATAGAATTGGAACACAGAACATAGAATATAGAATTTAGAATACAGATTTCAGAATATAGATTGCAGAATATAGAATGTAGAATACAGAACACACAACACAGAATACAGAACACAGAATATAGAACATAGGATGTAGTATATAGAATAGAGAATATAGAGCAAAGAATATAGAATCCGAACACAGAACATAGAATACAGAATATAGAATTCAGATTTCAGAATATAGACTGCAGAATATAGAATGTAGAATACAGAACACACAACATAGAATACAGAACACAGAATACAGAATATTGAATTCACAATAAAGAATATGGAATACAGAATATAGAATTCAGAATACAGAATATGGAATACAGAATACAGAATACAGAACATAGAATGTAGAATATAGAATACAGAATACAGAACAGAGAATACAGAATATAGAATTCAGAATACAGAATGTGGAACACAATACAGAATATAGAATTCAGAATATGGAATACAGAATAGAGAATATGGAATACAGAATCCAGAACATAGAATGTAGAATATAGAACACCGAATACAGAATATAGAATTCAGAATACAGAATGTGGAACACAATATAATATACAACTCAGAATATAGAATACGGAATATAGAATTCAGCATACAGAATATGGAATACAGAATACAGAACATAGAATGTAGAATATAGAATACAGAATATAGAATATAGAATACAGAATATAGAATATAGAATTGGAACACAGAACATAGAATATAGAATTTAGAATACAGATTTCAGAATATAGATTGCAGAATGTAGAATGTAGAATACAGAACACACAACACAGAATACAGAACACAGAATATAGAACATAGAATGTAGTATAGAGAATAGAGAATATAGAGCAAAGAATATAGAATCCGAACACAGAACATAGAATACAGAATATAGAATTCAGATTTCAGAATATAGACTGCAGAATATAGAATGTAGAATACAGAACACACAACATAGAATACAGAACACAGAACACAGAATTTGAAATACAGAATACAGAACTTAAAATCTGTAATATAGAATAGGGAATATAGAAGATAAAATGTAGAATACAGAACACAGAATACAGAATATTGAATTCAGAATGCACAATATGGAATACAGAATATAGAATACAGAATATAGGGTTCAGAATACAGAATATGGAATACAGAAAAAAACAATCTTGAATGTAGAATATAGAATACAGAATACAGAATGTAGAATCGGAACAGAGAACATAGCATACAGAACTTAGAATACAGATTTCAGAATATAGATTCAAGTATGAAGAATATAGAATACAGAACACACAAAATAGAATACAGAATACAGAACTTAGGATGTAGAATATAGAATACAGAATATAGAACATAGAATACAGAATATAGAATTCAGAATACAGAATGTGGAACACAGAATACCGAACATAGAATTCAGAATATAGAATGTGGAATACAGAATGTAGAATAGAGAATATAGAATCCGAACACAGAACATAGAATACAGAATATAGAATACAGATTTCAAAATATAGATTGCAGAATATAGAATGTAGAATACAGAACACACAACACAGAATACAGAACACAGAATACAGAATATGGAATACAGAATATAGAACATAGAATGTAGTATATAGAATAGAGAATATAGAGCAAAGAATATAGAATCCGAACACAGAACATAGAATACAGAATATAGATTCAGATTTCAGAATATAGACTGCAGAATATAGAATGTAGAATATAGAACACACAACATAGAATACAGAACACAGAATACAGAATATTGAATTCACAATAAAGAATATGGAATACAGAATATAGAATTCAGAATACAGAATATGGAATACAGAATACAGAACATAGAATGTAGAATATAGAATACAGAATACAGAACAGAGAATACAGAATATAGAATTCAGAATACAGAATGTGGAACACAGTACAGAATATAGAATTCAGAATATGGAATACAGAATCCAGAACATTGAATGTAGAATATAGAACACCGAATACAGAATATAGAATTCAGAATACAGAATGTGGAACACAATATAATATACAATTCAGAATATAGAATACGGAATATAGAATTCAGAATACAGATTATGGAATACAGAATACAGAACATAGAATGTAGAATATAGAATACAGAATATAGAATATAGAATACAGAATACAGAAAATACAATAGGAACACAGAACATAGAATACAGAATTTAGATTACAGATTTCAGAATATAGATTGCAGAATATAGAATGTAGAATACAGAACACACAACACAGAATACAGAACACAGAATACAGAATATGGAATACAGAATATAGAACATAGAATGTAGTATATAGAATAGAGAATATAGAGCAAAGAATATAGAATCCGAACACAGAACATAGAATACAGAATATAGAATTCAGATTTCAGAATATAGACTGCAGAATATAGAATGTAGAATACAGAACACACAACATAGAATACAGAACACAGAATACAGAATATTGAATTCACAATAAAGAACATAGAATACAGAATATAGAATTCAGAATACAGAATATGGAATACAGAATACAGAACATAGAATGTAGAATATAGAATACAGAATACAGAACAGAGAATACAGAATATAGAATTCAGAATACAGAATGTGGAACACAATACAGAATATAGAATTCAGAATATGGAATACAGAATCCAGAACATAGAATGTAGAATATAGAACACCGAATACAGTATATAGAATTCAGAATACAGAATGTGGAACACAATATAATATAGAATTCAGAATATAGAATACGGAATATAGAATTTAGAATACAGAATATGGAATACAGAATACAGAACATAGAATGTAGAATATAGAATACAGAATACAGAACAGAGAATACAGAGTATAGAATTCAGAATACAGAATGTGGAACACAATACAGAATATAGAATTCAGAATATGGAATACAGAATAGAGAATATGGAATACAGAATCCAGAACATAGAATGTAGAATATAGAACACCGAATACAGAATATAGAATTCAGAATACAGAATGTGGAACACAATATAATATACAACTCAGAATATAGAATACAGAATATAGAATATAGAATTGGAACACAGAACATAGAATATAGAATTTAGAATACAGATTTCAGAATATAGATTGCAGAATATAGAATGTAGAATACAGAACACACAACACAGAATACAGAACACAGAATATAGAACATAGAATGTAGTATAGAGAATAGAGAATATAGAGCAAAGAATATAGAATCCGAACACAGAACATAGAATACAGAATATAGAATTCAGATTTCAGAATATAGACTGCAGAATATAGAATGTAGAATACAGAACACACAACATAGAATACAGAACACAGAACACAGAATTTGAAATACAGAATACAGAACTTAAAATGTGTAATATAGAATAGGGAATATAGAAGATAAAATGTAGAATACAGAACACAGAATACAGAATATTGAATTCAGAATGCACAATATGGAATACAGAATATAGAATACAGAATATAGGGTTCAGAATACAGAATATGGAATACAGAAAAAAACAATCTAGAATGTAGAATATAGAATACAGAATACAGAATGTAGAATCGGAACAGAGAACATAGCATACAGAACTTAGAATACAGATTTCAGAATATAGATTCAAGTATGAAGAATATAGAATACAGAACACACAAAATAGAATACAGAATACACAACTTAGGATGTAGAATATAGAATACAGAATATAGAACATAGAATACAGAATATACAATTCAGAATACAGAATGTGGAACACAGAATACCGAACATAGAATTCAGAATATAGAATGTGGAATACAGAATGTGGAATAGAGAATATAGAATCCGAACACAGAACATAGAATACAGAATATAGAATACAGATTTCAAAATATAGATTGCAGAATATAGAATGTAGAATACAGAACACACAACACAGAATACAGAACACAGAATACAGAATATGGAATACAGAATATAGAACATAGAATGTAGTATATAGAATAGAGAATATAGAGCAAAGAATATAGAATCTGAACACAGAACATAGAATACAGAATATAGAATTCAGGTTTCAGAATATAGACTGCAGAATATAGAATGTAGAATACAGAACACACAACATACAATACAGAACACAGAATACAGAATATTGAATTCACAATAAAGAATATGGAATACAGAATATAGAATTCAGAATACAGACTATGGAATACAGAATACACAACATAGAATGTAGAATATAGAATACAGAATACAGAACAGAGAATACAGGATATAGAATTCAGAATACAGAATGTGGAACACAATACAGAATATAGAATTCAGAATATGGAATACAGAATAGAGAATATGGAATACAGAATCCAGAACATAGAATGTAGAATATAGAACATGAATACAGAATACAGAATTCATAATACAGAATGTGGAACACAATACAGACTATAGAATTCAGAATATAGAATACGGAATTTAGAATTCAGAATTTTACAGAATATGGAATACAGAATACAGAACATAGAATGTAGAATATAGAATACAGAATATAGAATATAGAATACAGAATACAGAATATAGAATAGGAACACAGAACACAGAATACAGAATATGGAATACAGAACAGGACATAGAATGTAGAATATAGAATATAGAATACAGAACAGAGAATACAGAATATAGAATTCAGAATACAGAATGTGGAACACAATACAGAATATAGAATTCAGAATATGGAATACAGAATAGAGAATATGGAATACAGAATCCAGAACATAGAATGTAGAATATAGAACGCCGAATACAGAATATAGAATTTAGAATACAGAATGTGGAACACAATATAATATAGAATTCAGAATATAGAATACGGAATATAGAATTCAGCATACAGAATATGGAATACAGAATACAGAACATAGAATGTAGAATATAGAATACAGAATATAGAATATAGAATACAGAATATAGAATATAGAATTGGAACACAGAACATAGAATATAGAATTTAGAATACAGATTTCAGAATATAGATTGCAGAATATAGAATGTAGAATACAGAACACACAACACAGAATACAGAACACAGAATATAGAACATAGAATGTAGTATAGAGAATAGAGAATATAGAGCAAAGAATATAGAATCCGAACACAGAACATAGAATACAGAATATAGAATTCAGGTTTCAGAATATAGACTGCAGAATATAGAATGTAGAATACAGAACACACAACATAGAATACAGAACACAGAATACAGAATATTGAATTCACAATAAAGAATATGGAATACAGAATATAGAATTCAGAATACAGACTATGGAATACAGAATACACAACATAGAATGTAGAATATAGAATACAGAATACAGAACAGAGAATACAGGATATAGAATTCAGAATACAGAATGTGGAACACAATACAGAATATAGAATTCAGAATATGGAATACAGAATAGAGAATATGGAATACAGAATCCAGAACATAGAATGTAGAATATAGAACACGAATACAGAATACAGAATTCATAATACAGAATGTGGAACACAATACAGAATATAGAATTCAGAATATAGAATACGGAATTTAGAATTCAGAATTTTACAGAATATGGAATACAGAATACAGAACATAGAATGTAGAATATAGAATACAGAATATAGAATATAGAATACAGAATACAGAATATAGAATAGGAACACAGAACACAGAATACAGAATATGGAATACAGAACAGGACATAGAATGTAGAATATAGAATATAGAATACAGAACAGAGAATACAGAATATAGAATTCAGAATACAGAATGTGGAACACAATACAGAATATAGAATTCAGAATATGGAATACAGAATAGAGAATATGGAATACAGAATCCAGAACATAGAATGTAGAATATAGAACACCGAATACAGAATATAGAATTCAGAATACAGAATGTGGAACACAATATAATATAGAATTCAGAATATAGAATACGGAATATAGAATTCAGCATACAGAATATGGAATACAGAATACAGAACATAGAATGTAGAATATAGAATACAGAATATAGAATATAGAATACAGAATATAGAATATAGAATTGGAACACAGAACATAGAATATAGAATTTAGAATACAGATTTCAGAATATAGATTGCAGAATATAGAATGTAGAATACAGAACACACAACATACAATACAGAACACAGAATACAGAATATTGAATTCACAATAAAGAATATGGAATACAGAATATAGAATTCAGAATACAGACTATGGAATACAGAATACAGAAATAGAATGTAGAATATAGAATACAGAATACAGAACATAGAATGCAGAATATATAATACAGAATACAGAACAGAGAATACAGAATATAGAATTCAGAATACAGAATGTGGAACACAATACAGAATATAGAATTCAGAATATGGAATACAGAATCCAGAACATAGAATGTAGAATATAGAACACCGAATACAGTATATAGAATTCAGAATACAGAATGTGGAACACAGTATAATATAGAATTCAGAATATAGAATACGGAATATAGAATTCAGAATACAGAATATAGAATACAGAATACAGAACATAGAATGTAGAATATAGAATACAGAATACAGAACAGAGAATACAGAATATAGAATTCAGAATACAGAATGTGGAACACAATACAGAATATAGAATTCAGAATATGGAATACAGAATAGAGAATATGGAATACAGAATCCAGAACATAGAATGTAGAATATAGAACACCGAATACAGAATATAGAATTCAGAATACAGAATGTGGAACACAATATAATATAGAATTCAGAATATAGAATACGGAATATAGAATTCAGCATACAGAATATGGAATACAGAATACAGAACATAGAATGTAGAATATAGAATACAGAATATAGAATATAGAATACAGAATATAGAATATAGAATTGGAACACAGAACATAGAATATAGAATTTAGAATACAGATTTCAGAATATA
Source organism: Camelus ferus (assembly GCF_009834535.1). Taxonomy (NCBI): domain Eukaryota; kingdom Metazoa; phylum Chordata; class Mammalia; order Artiodactyla; family Camelidae; genus Camelus; species Camelus ferus. The sequence goes on along the minus strand of NC_045716.1, from coordinate 29,844,266 downwards.
GATTGCAGAATATAGAATGTAGAATACAGAACACACAACACAGAATACAGAACACAGAATATAGAACATAGAATGTAGTATAGAGAATAGAGAATATAGAGCAAAGAATATAGAATCCGAACACAGAACATAGAATACAGAATATAGAATTCAGATTTCAGAATATAGACTGCAGAATATAGAATGTAGAATACAGAACACACAACATAGAATACAGAACACAGAATACAGAATATTGAATTCACAATAAAGAATATGGAATACAGAACATAGAATTCAGAATACAGAATATGGAATACAGAATACAGAACATAGAATGTGGAATATAGAATACAGAATACAGAAGAGAATTCAGAATACAAAATAAAGAATACAGAATTCAGAGTACAGAAAACAGAACTGACAATATAGAAAACAGAATTCAGAATATAGAATAAAGAACACAGAAGTAGGAATACAGATCACAGAATGTAGAACACAGAACGTAGAACTGAGAATACAGAATGTAGAATATAGAATACAGAAAAGAGAACATAGAATATATAACACACAATATAGAATATAGAATTCAGAATTTAGAATATAGAATATAGAACACCAAACACAGAATATAGAATACAGAACACAGAACACGCAAAATAGAATACAGAACACAGAGTTCAGAATATGGAATACAGAATACATAACATAGAATGTAGTATATAGAATACAGAATATAGAACGGCGAACACCGAACAGAGAACATAGAATGCAGAACGCAGAATACAGAATATAGAATTCAGAATACAGAATGTGGAACACAGAATACAGAATACAGAATATAGAATCCGAACACAGAACACAGAATACAGAATATGGAATACAGAACAGGACATAGAATGTAGTATATACAATACAGAATATGGAACACAGAATCCAGAGTATAGAATTCAGAATACAGTACATGGAATACAGAATATAGGGTATAGAATATAGAACTCAGAATACAGTATATGATACAGAATACAGAACATAGAATGTTCAATATAGATTACATAATACAGAATATAGAACTCACAATACAGTATATGGAATACAGAATATAGAACTCAGAATACAGAATATGGATACAGAATATAGAACATAGAATGTAGTATATAGAATACAGAATATAGAGCACAGAATATAGAATCTGAAATCAGAACACAGAATTACACAGTATAGAATACAGATTTCAGAATATAGATTGCAGAATATAGAATGTAGAATACAGAACACACAACATAGTATACAGAACACAGAGTACAGAATATGGAATACAGAATATAGAACATAGAATGTAGTATATAGAATAGAGAATATAGAGCAAAGAATATAGAATCCGAACACAGAACATAGAATACAGAATATAGAATTCAGATTTCAGAATATAGACTGCAGAATATAGAATGTAGAATACAGAACACACAACATACAATACAGAACACAGAATACAGAATATTGAATTCACAATACAGAATATGGAATACAGAATATAGAATTCAGAATACAGAATATGGAATACAGAATACAGAACATAGAATGTAGAATATAGAATACAGAATATAGAATATAGAATACAGAATATAGAATATAGTATAGGAACACGGAACATAGAATATAGAATTTAGAATACAGATTTCAGAATATAGATTGCAGAATATAGAATGTAGAATACAGAACACACAACACAGAATACAGAACACAGAATACAGAATATGGAATACAGAATATAGAACATAGGATGTAGTATATAGAATAGAGAATATAGAGCAAAGAATATAGAATCCGAACACATAACATAGAATACAGAATATAGAATTCAGATTTCAGAATATAGACTGCAGAATATAGAATGTAGAATACAGAACACACAACATAGAATACAGAACACAGAATACAGAATATTGAATTCACAATAAAGAATATGGAATACAGAATATAGAATCCAGAATACAGAATATGGAATACAGAATTTAGAATACCAAATAGGGAAACCAGAATACAGAATATGGAATTCAGAATACAGAACATAGAATGTAGAATATAGAATACAGAATGTAGAATATAGAATACAGAATACAGAATATAGAATCAGAACACAGAACATAGAATACAGAATTTAGAAATACAGATTTCAGAATATAGATTGCAGAATATAGAATGTAGAATACAGAACACACAACATAGAATACAGAACACAGAACACAGAATTTGAAATACAGAATACAGAACTTAAAATGTGTAATATAGAATAGGGAATATAGAAGATAAAATGTAGAATACAGAACACAGAATACAGAATATTGAATTCAGAATGCACAATATGGAATACAGAATATAGAATACAGAATATAGGGTTCAGAATACAGAATATGGAATACAGAAAAAAACAATCTAGAATGTAGAATATAGAATACAGAATACAGAATGTAGAATCGGAACAGAGAACATAGCATACAGAACTTAGAATACAGATTTCAGAATATAGATTCAAGTATGAAGAATATAGAATACAGAACACACAAAATAGAATACAGAATACAGAACTTAGGATGTAGAATATAGAATACAGAATATAGAACATAGAATACAGAATATAGAATTCAGAATACAGAATGTGGAACACAGAATACCGAATATAGAATTCAGAATATAGAATGTGGAATACAGAATGTAGAATAGAGAATATAGAATCCGAACACAGAACATAGAATACAGAATATAGAATACAGATTTCAGAATATAGATTGCAGAATATAGAATGTAGAATACAGAACACACAACACAGAATACAGAACACAGAATACAGAATATGGAATACAGAATATAGAACATAGAATGTAGTATATAGAATAGAGAACATAGAGCAAAGAATATAGAATCCGAACACAGAACATAGAATACAGAATATAGAATTCAGATTTCAGAATATAGACTGCAGAATATAGAATGTAGAATACAGAACACACAACATAGAATACAGAACACAGAATACAGAATATTGAATTCACAATAAAGAATATGGAATACAGAATATAGAATTCAGAATACAGAATATGGAATACAGAATACAGAACATAGAATGTAGAATATAGAATACAGAATACAGAACAGAGAATACAGAATATAGAATTCAGAATACAGAATGTGGAACACAATACAGAATATAGAATTCAGAATATGGAATACAGAATCCAGAACATTGAATGTAGAATATAGAACACCGAATACAGAATATAGAATTCAGAATACAGAATGTGGAACACAATACAGAATATAGAATTCAGAATATGGAATACAGAATCCAGAACATAGAATGTAGAATATAGAACACCGAATACAGTATATAGAATTCAGAATACAGAATGTGGAACACAATATAATATAGAATTCAGAATATAGAATACGGAATATAGAATTCAGAATACAGAATATGGAATACAGAATACAGAATACAGAACATAGAATGTAGAATATAGAATACAGAATACAGAACAGAGAATACAGAATATAGAATTCAGAATAAAGAATGTGGAACACAATACAGAATATAGAATTCAGAATATGGAATACAGAATAGAGAATATGGAATACAGAATCCAGAACATAGAATGTAGAATATAGAACACCGAATACAGAATATAGAATTCAGAATACAGAATGTGGAACACAATATAATATAGAATTCAGAATATAGAATACAGAATATAGAATTCAGCATACAGAATATGGAATACAGAATACAGAACATAGAATGTAGAATATAGAATACAGAATATAGAATATAGAATACAGAATATAGAATATAGAATTGGAACACAGAACATAGAATATAGAATTTAGAATACAGATTTCAGAATATAGATTGCAGAATATGGAATGTAGAATACAGAACACACAACACAGAATACAGAACACAGAATATAGAACATAGAATGTAGTATATAGAATAAAGAATATAGAGCAAAGAATATAGAATCCGAACACAGAACATAGAATACAGAATATAGAATTCAGATTTCAGAATATAGACTGCAGAATATAGAATGTAGAATACAGAACACACAACATAGAATACAGAACACAGAATACAGAATATTGAATTCACAATAAAGAATATGGAATACAGAATATAGAATTCAGAATACAGAATATGGAATACAGAATACAGAACATAGAATGTGGAATATAGAATACAGAATACAGAAGAGAATTCAGAATACAAAATAAAGAATACAGAATTCAGAGTACAGAAAACAGAACTGACAATATAGAAAACAGAATTCAGAATATAGAATAAAGAACACAGAAGGAGGAATACAGATCACAGAATGTAGAACACAGAACGTAGAACTGAGAATACAGAATGTAGAATATAGAATACAGAAAAGAGAACATAGAATATATAGCACACAATATAGAATATAGAATTCAGAATTTAGAATATAGAATATAGAACACCAAACACAGAATATAGAATACAGAACACAGAACACGCAAAATAGAATACAGAACACAGAGTTCAGAATATGGAATACAGAATACATAACATAGAATGTAGTATATAGAATACAGAATATAGAACGGCGAACACCGAACAGAGAACATAGAATGCAGAACACAGAATACAGAATATAGAATTCAGAATACAGAATGTGGAACACAGAATACAGAATACAGAATATAGAATCCGAACACAGAACACAGAATACAGAATATGGAATACAGAACAGGACATAGAATGTAGTATATACAATACAGAATATGGAACACAGAATCCAGAGTATAGAATTCAGAATACAGTACATGGAATACAGAATATAGGGTATAGAATATAGAACTCAGAATACAGTATATGATACAGAATACAGAACATAGAATGTTCAATATAGATTACATAATACAGAATAAAGAACTCACAATACAGTATATGGAATACAGAATATAGAACTCAGAATACAGAATATGGAATACAGAATATAGAACATAGAATGTAGTATATAGAATACAGAATATAGAGCACAGAATATAGAATCTGAAATCAGAACACAGAATTACACAGTATAGAATACAGATTTCAGAATATAGATTGCAGAATATAGAATGTAGAATACAGAACACACAACATAGTATACAGAACACAGAGTACAGAATATGGAATACAGAATATAGAACATAGAATGTAGTATATAGAATAGAGAATATAGAGCAAAGAATATAGAATCCGAACACAGAACATAGAATACAGAATATAGAATTCAGATTTCAGAATATAGACTGCAGAATATAGAATGTAGAATACAGAACACACAACATACAATACAGAACACAGAATACAGAATATTGAATTCACAATACAGAATATGGAATACAGAATATAGAATTCAGAATACAGAATATGGAATACAGAATACAGAACATAGAATGTAGAATATAGAATACAGAATATAGAATATAGAATACAGAATATAGAATATAGTATAGGAACACAGAACATAGAATATAGAATTTAGAATACAGATTTCAGAATATAGATTGCAGAATATAGAATGTAGAATACAGAACACACAACACAGAATACAGAACACAGAATACAGAATATGGAATACAGAATATAGAACATAGAATGTAGTATATAGAATAGAGAATATAGAGCAAAGAATATAGAATCTGAACACAGAACATAGAATACAGAATATAGAATTCAGGTTTCAGAATATAGACTGCAGAATATAGAATGTAGAATACAGAACACACAACATAGAATACAGAACACAGAATACAGAATATTGAATTCACAATAAAGAATATGGACTACAGAATATAGAATTCAGAATACAGACTATGGAATACAGAATACATAACATAGAATGTAGAATATAGAAAACAGAGAATACAGGATATAGAATTCAGAATACAGAATGTGGAACACAATACAGAATATAGAATTCAGAATATGGAATACAGAATAGAGAATATGGAATACAGAATCCAGAACATAGAATGTAGAATATAGAACACGAATACAGAATACAGAATTCATAATACAGAATGTGGAACAGAATACAGAATATAGAATTCAGAATATAGAATACGGAATTTAGAATTCAGAATACAGAATATGGAATACAGAATACAGAACATAGAATGTAGAATATAGAATACAGAATATAGAATATAGAATACAGAATATAGAATATAGAATTGGAACACAGAACATAGAATATAGAATTTAGAATACAGATTTCAGAATATAGATTGCAGAATATAGAATGTAGAATACAGAACACACAACACAGAATACAGAACACAGAATATAGAACATAGGATGTAGTATATAGAATAGAGAATATAGAGCAAAGAATATAGAATCCGAACACAGAACATAGAATACAGAATATAGAATTCAGATTTCAGAATATAGACTGCAGAATATAGAATGTAGAATACAGAACACACAACATAGAATACAGAACACAGAATACAGAATATTGAATTCACAATAAAGAATATGGAATACAGAATATAGAATTCAGAATACAGAATATGGAATACAGAATACAGAATACAGAACATAGAATGTAGAATATAGAATACAGAATACAGAACAGAGAATACAGAATATAGAATTCAGAATACAGAATGTGGAACACAATACAGAATATAGAATTCAGAATATGGAATACAGAATAGAGAATATGGAATACAGAATCCAGAACATAGAATGTAGAATATAGAACACCGAATACAGAATATAGAATTCAGAATACAGAATGTGGAACACAATATAATATAGAATTCAGAATATAGAATACGGAATATAGAATTCAGCATACAGAATATGGAATACAGAATACAGAACATAGAATGTAGAATATAGAATACAGAATATAGAATATAGAATACAGAATATAGAATATAGAATTGGAACACAACATAGAATATAGAATTTAGAATACAGATTTCAGAATATAGATTGCAGAATATAGAATGTAGAATACAGAACACACAACACAGAATACAGAACACAGAATATAGAACATAGAATGTAGTATATAGAATAGAGAATATAGAGCAAAAAATATAGAATCCGAACACAGAACATAGAATACAGAATATAGAATTCAGATTTCAGAATATAGACTGCAGAATATAGAATGTAGAATACAGAACACACAACATAGAATACAGAACACAGAACACAGAATTTGAAATACAGAATACAGAACTTAAAATGTGTAATATAGAATAGGGAATATAGAAGATAAAATGTAGAATACAGAACACAGAATACAGAATATTGAATTCAGAATGCACAATATGGAATACAGAATATAGAATACAGAATATAGGGTTCAGAATACAGAATATGGAATACAGAAAAAAACAATCTAGAATGTAGAATATAGAATACAGAATACAGAATGTAGAATCGGAACAGAGAACATAGCATACAGAACTTAGAATACAGATTTCAGAATATAGATTCAAGTATGAAGAATATAGAATACAGAACACACAAAATAGAATACAGAATACAGAACTTAGGATGTAGAATATAGAATACAGAATATAGAACATAGAATACAGAATATAGAATTCAGAATACAGAATGTGGAACACAGAATACCGAACATAGAATTCAGAATATAGAATGTGGAATACAGAATGTAGAATAGAGAATATAGAATCCGAACACAGAACATAGAATACAGAATATAGAATACAGATTTCAAAATATAGATTGCAGAATATAGAATGTAGAATACAGAACACACAACACAGAATACAGAACACAGAATACAGAATATGGAATACAGAATATAGAACATAGAATGTAGTATATAGAATAGAGAATATAGAGCAAAGAATATAGAATCCGAACACAGAACATAGAATACAGAATATAGAATTCAGATTTCAGAATATAGACTGCAGAATATAGAATGTAGAATACAGAACACACAACATAGAATACAGAACACAGAATACAGAATATTGAATTCACAATAAAGAATATGGAATACAGAATATAGAATTCAGAATACAGAATATGGAATACAGAATACAGAACATAGAATGTAGAATATAGAATACAGAATACAGAACAGAGAATACAGAATATAGAATTCAGAATACAGAATGTGGAACACAATACAGAATATAGAATTCAGAATATGGAATACAGAATCCAGAACATTGAATGTAGAATATAGAACACCGAATACAGAATATAGAATTCAGAATACAGAATGTGGAACACAATATAATATACAATTCAGAATATAGAATACGGAATATAGAATTCAGAATACAGATTATGGAATACAGAATACAGAAAATAGAATGTAGAATATAGAATACAGAATATAGAATATAGAATACAGAATACAGAAAATACAATAGGAACACAGAACATAGAATACAGAATTTAGATTACAGATTTCAGAATATAGATTGCAGAATATAGAATGTAGAATACAGAACACACAACACAGAATACAGAACACAGAATACAGAATATGGAATACAGAATATAGAACATAGAATGTAGTATATAGAATAGAGAATATAGAGCAAAGAATATAGAATCTGAACACAGAACATAGAATACAGAATATAGAATTCAGATTTCAGAATATAGACTGCAGAATATAGAATGTAGAATACAGAACACACAACATAGAATACAGAACACAGAATACAGAATATTGAATTCACAATAAAGAATATGGACTACAGAATATAGAATTCAGAATACAGACTATGGAATACAGAATACATAACATAGAATGTAGAATATAGAAAACAGAGAATACAGGATATAGAATTCAGAATACAGAATGTGGAACACAATACAGAATATAGAATTCAGAATATGGAATACAGAATAGAGAATATGGAATACAGAATCCAGAACATAGAATGTAGAATATAGAACACGAATACAGAATACAGAATTCATAATACAGAATGTGGAACAGAATACAGAATATAGAATTCAGAATATAGAATACGGAATTTAGAATTCAGAATACAGAATATGGAATACAGAATACAGAACATAGAATGTAGAATATAGAATACAGAATATAGAATATAGAATACAGAATATAGAATATAGAATTGGAACACAGAACATAGAATATAGAATTTAGAATACAGATTTCAGAATATAGATTGCAGAATATAGAATGTAGAATACAGAACACACAACACAGAATACAGAACACAGAATATAGAACATAGCATGTAGTATATAGAATAGAGAATATAGAGCAAAGAATATAGAATCCGAACACAGAACATAGAATACAGAATATAGAATTCAGATTTCAGAATATAGACTGCAGAATATAGAATGTAGAATACAGAACACACAACATAGAATACAGAACACAGAATACAGAATATTGAATTCACAATAAAGAATATGGAATACAGAATATAGAATTCAGAATACAGAATATGGAATACAGATACAGAATACAGAACATAGAATGTAGAATATAGAATACAGAATACAGAACAGAGAATACAGAATATAGAATTCAGAATACAGAATGTGGAACACAATACAGAATATAGAATTCAGAATATGGAATACAGAATAGAGAATATGGAATACAGAATCCAGAACATAGAATGTAGAATATAGAACACCGAATACAGAATATAGAATTCAGAATACAGAATGTGGAACACAATATAATATACAACTCAGAATATAGAATACGGAATATAGAATTCAGCATACAGAATATGGAATACAGAATACAGAACATAGAATGTAGAATATAGAATACAGAATATAGAATATAGAATACAGAATATAGAATATAGAATTGGAACACAGAACATAGAATATAGAATTTAGAATACAGATTTCAGAATATAGATTGCAGAATATAGAATGTAGAATACAGAACACACAACACAGAATACAGAACACAGAATATAGAACATAGAATGTAGTATAGAGAATAGAGAATATAGAGCAAAGAATATAGAATCCGAACACAGAACATAGAATACAGAATATAGAATTCAGATTTCAGAATATAGACTGCAGAATATAGAATGTAGAATACAGAACACACAACATAGAATACAGAACACAGAACACAGAATTTGAAATACAGAATACAGAACTTAAAATCTGTAATATAGAATAGGGAATATAGAAGATAAAATGTAGAATACAGAACACAGAATACAGAATATTGAATTCAGAATGCACAATATGGAATACAGAATATAGAATACAGAATATAGGGTTCAGAATACAGAATATGGAATACAGAAAAAAACAATCTTGAATGTAGAATATAGAATACAGAATACAGAATGTAGAATCGGAACAGAGAACATAGCATACAGAACTTAGAATACAGATTTCAGAATATAGATTCAAGTATGAAGAATATAGAATACAGAACACACAAAATAGAATACAGAATACAGAACTTAGGATGTAGAATATAGAATACAGAATATAGAACATAGAATACAGAATATAGAATTCAGAATACAGAATGTGGAACACAGAATACCGAACATAGAATTCAGAATATAGAATGTGGAATACAGAATGTAGAATAGAGAATATAGAATCCGAACACAGAACATAGAATACAGAATATAGAATACAGATTTCAAAATATAGATTGCAGAATATAGAATGTAGAATACAGAACACACAACACAGAATACAGAACACAGAATACAGAATATGGAATACAGAATATAGAACATAGAATGTAGTATATAGAATAGAGAATATAGAGCAAAGAATATAGAATCCGAACACAGAACATAGAATACAGAATATAGATTCAGATTTCAGAATATAGACTGCAGAATATAGAATGTAGAATATAGAACACACAACATAGAATACAGAACACAGAATACAGAATATTGAATTCACAATAAAGAATATGGAATACAGAATATAGAATTCAGAATACAGAATATGGAATACAGAATACAGAACATAGAATGTAGAATATAGAATACAGAATACAGAACAGAGAATACAGAATATAGAATTCAGAATACAGAATGTGGAACACAGTACAGAATATAGAATTCAGAATATGGAATACAGAATCCAGAACATTGAATGTAGAATATAGAACACCGAATACAGAATATAGAATTCAGAATACAGAATGTGGAACACAATATAATATACAATTCAGAATATAGAATACGGAATATAGAATTCAGAATACAGATTATGGAATACAGAATACAGAACATAGAATGTAGAATATAGAATACAGAATATAGAATATAGAATACAGAATACAGAAAATACAATAGGAACACAGAACATAGAATACAGAATTTAGATTACAGATTTCAGAATATAGATTGCAGAATATAGAATGTAGAATACAGAACACACAACACAGAATACAGAACACAGAATACAGAATATGGAATACAGAATATAGAACATAGAATGTAGTATATAGAATAGAGAATATAGAGCAAAGAATATAGAATCCGAACACAGAACATAGAATACAGAATATAGAATTCAGATTTCAGAATATAGACTGCAGAATATAGAATGTAGAATACAGAACACACAACATAGAATACAGAACACAGAATACAGAATATTGAATTCACAATAAAGAACATAGAATACAGAATATAGAATTCAGAATACAGAATATGGAATACAGAATACAGAACATAGAATGTAGAATATAGAATACAGAATACAGAACAGAGAATACAGAATATAGAATTCAGAATACAGAATGTGGAACACAATACAGAATATAGAATTCAGAATATGGAATACAGAATCCAGAACATAGAATGTAGAATATAGAACACCGAATACAGTATATAGAATTCAGAATACAGAATGTGGAACACAATATAATATAGAATTCAGAATATAGAATACGGAATATAGAATTTAGAATACAGAATATGGAATACAGAATACAGAACATAGAATGTAGAATATAGAATACAGAATACAGAACAGAGAATACAGAGTATAGAATTCAGAATACAGAATGTGGAACACAATACAGAATATAGAATTCAGAATATGGAATACAGAATAGAGAATATGGAATACAGAATCCAGAACATAGAATGTAGAATATAGAACACCGAATACAGAATATAGAATTCAGAATACAGAATGTGGAACACAATATAATATACAACTCAGAATATAGAATACAGAATATAGAATATAGAATTGGAACACAGAACATAGAATATAGAATTTAGAATACAGATTTCAGAATATAGATTGCAGAATATAGAATGTAGAATACAGAACACACAACACAGAATACAGAACACAGAATATAGAACATAGAATGTAGTATAGAGAATAGAGAATATAGAGCAAAGAATATAGAATCCGAACACAGAACATAGAATACAGAATATAGAATTCAGATTTCAGAATATAGACTGCAGAATATAGAATGTAGAATACAGAACACACAACATAGAATACAGAACACAGAACACAGAATTTGAAATACAGAATACAGAACTTAAAATGTGTAATATAGAATAGGGAATATAGAAGATAAAATGTAGAATACAGAACACAGAATACAGAATATTGAATTCAGAATGCACAATATGGAATACAGAATATAGAATACAGAATATAGGGTTCAGAATACAGAATATGGAATACAGAAAAAAACAATCTAGAATGTAGAATATAGAATACAGAATACAGAATGTAGAATCGGAACAGAGAACATAGCATACAGAACTTAGAATACAGATTTCAGAATATAGATTCAAGTATGAAGAATATAGAATACAGAACACACAAAATAGAATACAGAATACACAACTTAGGATGTAGAATATAGAATACAGAATATAGAACATAGAATACAGAATATACAATTCAGAATACAGAATGTGGAACACAGAATACCGAACATAGAATTCAGAATATAGAATGTGGAATACAGAATGTGGAATAGAGAATATAGAATCCGAACACAGAACATAGAATACAGAATATAGAATACAGATTTCAAAATATAGATTGCAGAATATAGAATGTAGAATACAGAACACACAACACAGAATACAGAACACAGAATACAGAATATGGAATACAGAATATAGAACATAGAATGTAGTATATAGAATAGAGAATATAGAGCAAAGAATATAGAATCCGAACACAGAACATAGAATACAGAATATCGAATTCAGATTTCAGAATATAGACTGCAGAATATAGAATGTAGAATACAGAACACACAACATAGAATACAGAACACAGAATACAGAATATTGAATTCACAATAAAGAATATGGAATACAGAATATAGAATTCAGAATACAGAATATGGAATACAGAATACAGAACATAGAATGTAGAATATAGAATACAGAATACAGAACAGAGAATACAGAATATAGAATTCAGAATACAGAATGTGGAACACAATACAGAATATAGAATTCAGAATATGGAATACAGAATCCAGAACATTGAATGTAGAATATAGAACACCGAATACAGAATATAGAATTCAGAATACAGAATGTGGAACACAATATAATATACAATCCAGAATATAGAATACGGAATATAGAATTCAGAATACAGATTATGGAATACAGAATACAGAACATAGAATGTAGAATATAGAATACAGAATATAGAATATAGAATACAGAATACAGAAAATACAATAGGAACAGAGAACATAGAATACAGAATTTAGATTACAGATTTCAGAATATAGATTGCAGAATATAGAATGTAGAATACAGAACACACAACACAGAATACAGAACACAGAATACAGAATATGGAATACAGAATATAGAACATAGAATGTAGTATATAGAATAGAGAATATAGAGCAAAGAATATAGAATCCGAACACAGAACATACAATAGAGAATATAGAATTGAGATTTCAGAATATAGACTGCAGAATATAGAATGTAGAATACAGAACACACAACATAGAATACAGAACACAGAATACAGAATATTGAATTCACAATAAAGAATATGGAATACAGAATATAGAATTCAGAATACAGAATATGGAATACAGAATACAGAACATAGAATGTAGAATATACAATACAGAATACAGAACAGAGAATACAGAATATAGAATTCAGAATACAGAATGTGGAACACAATACAGAATATAGAATTCAGAATATGGAATACAGAATCCAGAACATTGAATGTAGAATATAGAACACCGAATACAGAATATAGAATTCAGAATACAGAATGTGGAACACAATACAGAATATAGAATTCAGAATATGGAATACAGAATCCAGAACATCGAATGTAGAATATAGAACACCGAATACAGTATATAGAATTCAGAATACAGAATGTGGAACACAATATAGAATTCACAATATAGAATACGGAATATAGAATTCAGAATACAGAGTATGGAATACAGAATACAGAATACAGAACATAGAATGTAGAATATAGAATACAGAATACAGAACAGAGAATACAGAGTATAGAATTCAGAATACAGAATGTGGAACACAATACAGAATATAGAATTCAGAATATGGAATACAGAATAGAGAATATGGAATACAGAATCCAGCACATAGAATGTAGAATATAGAACACCGAATACAGAATATAGAATTCAGAATACAGAATGTGGAACACAATATAATATAGAATTCAGAATATAGAATACGGAATATAGAATTCAGCATACAGAATATGGAATTCAGAATACAGAACATAGAATGTAGAATATAGAATACAGAATATAGAATATAGAATTGGAACACAGAACATAGAATATAGAATTTAGAATACAGATTTCAGAATATAGATTGCAGAATATAGAATGTAGAATACAGAACACACAACACAGAATACAGAACACAGAATATAGAACATAGAATGTAGTATATAGAATAGAGAATATAGAGCAAAGAATATAGAATCCGAACACAGAACATAGAATACAGAATATAGAATTCAGATTTCAGAATATAGACTGCAGAATATAGAATGTAGAATACAGAACACACAACATACAATACAGAACACAGAATACAGAATATTGAATTCACAATAAAGAATATGGAATACAGAATATAGAATTCAGAATACAGAATATGGAATACAGAATACAGAACATAAAATGTGGAATATAGAATACAGAATACAGAAGAGAATTCAGAATACAAAATAAAGAATACAGAATTCAGAGTACAGAAAACAGAACTGACAATATAGAAAACAGAATTCAGAATATAGAATAAAGAACACAGAAGGAGGAATACAGATCACAGAATGTAGAACACAGAACGTAGAACTGAGAATACAGAATGTAGAATATAGAATACAGAAAAGAGAACATAGAATATATAAAACACAATGTAGAATATAGAATTCAGAATTTAGAATATAGAATATAGAACACCGAACACAGAATATAGAATACAGAACACAGAACACGCAAAATAGAATACAGAACACAGAGTTCAGAATATGGAATACAGAATACATAACATAGAATGTAGTATATAGAATACAGAATATAGAACGGCGAACACCGAACAGAGAACATAGAATGCAGAACACAGAATACAGAATATAGAATTCAGAATACAGAATGTGGAACACAGAATACAGAATACAGAATATAGAATCCGAACACAGAACACAGAATACAGAATATGGAATACAGAACAGGACATAGAATGTAGTATATAGAATACAGAATATGGAACACAGAATACAGAGTATAGAATTCAGAATACAGTACATGGAATACAGAATATAGGGTACAGAATATAGAACTCAGAATACAGTATATGATACAGAATACAGAACATAGAATGTTCAATATAGATTACATAATACAGAATATAGAACTCACAATACAGTATATGGAATACAGAATATAGAACTCAGAATACAGAATATGGAATACAGAATATAGAACATAGAATGTAGTATATAGAATACAGAATATAGAGCACAGAATATAGAATCTGAAATCAGAACACAGAATTACACAGTATAGAATACAGATTTCAGAATATAGATTGCAAAATATAGAATGTAGAATACAGAACACACAACACAGAATACAGAACACAGAATACAGAATATGGAATACAGAATACAGAACATAGAATGTAGAATATAGAATACAGAATACAGAACAGAGAATACAGAATATAGAATTCAGAATACAGAATGTGGAACACAATACAGAATTCAGAATACAGAATATGGAATACAGAATCCAGAACATTGAATGTAGAATATAGAACACCGAATACAGAATATAGAATTCAGAATACAGAATGTGGAACACAATATAATATACAATTCAGAATATAGAATACGGAATATAGAATTCAGAATACAGATTATGGAATACAGAATACAGAACATAGAATGTAGAATATAGAATACAGAATATAGAATATAGAATACAGAATACAGAAAATACAATAGGAACACAGAACATAGAATACAGAATTTAGATTACAGATTTCAGAATATAGATTGCAGAATATAGAATGTAGAATACAGAACACACAACACAGAACACACAACACAGAATACAGAACACAGAATATAGAACATAGAATGTAGTATATAGAATAGAGAATATAGAGCAAAGAATATAGAATCCGAACACAGAACATACAATACAGAATATAGAATTCAGATTTCAGAATATAGACTGCAGAATATAGAATGTAGAATACAGAACACACAACATAGAATACAGAACACAGAATACAGAATATTGAATTCACAATAAAGAATATGGAATACAGAATATAGAATGCAGAATACAGAATATGGAATACAGAATACAGAACATAGAATGTAGAATATAGAATACAGAATACAGAACAGAGAATACAGAATATAGAATTCAGAATACAGAATATGGAACACAATACAGAATATAGAATTCAGAATATGGAATACAGAATCCAGAACATTGAATGTAGAATATAGAACACCGAATACAGAATATAGAATTCAGAATACAGAATGTGGAACACAATACAGAATATAGAATTCAGAATATGGAATACAGAATCCAGAACATAGAATGTAGAATATAGAACACCGAATACAGTATATAGAATTCAGAATACAGAATGTGGAACACAATATAATATAGAATTCAGAATATAGAATACGGAATATAGAATTCAGAATACAGAATATGGAATACAGAATACAGAACATAGAATGTAGAATATAGAATACAGAATACAGAACAGAGAATACAGAGTATAGAATTCAGAAGACAGAATGTGGAACACAATACAGAATATAGAATTCAGAATATGGAATACAGAATAGAGAATATGGAATACAGAATCCAGAACATAGAATGTAGAATATAGAACACCGAATACAGAATATAGAATTCAGAATACAGAATGTGGAACACAATATAATATAGAATTCAGAATATAGAATACGGAATATAGAATTCAGCATACAGAATATGGAATACAGAATACAGAACATAGAATGTAGAATATAGAATACAGAATATAGAATATAGAATACAGAATATAGAATATAGAATTGGAACACAGAACATAGAATACAGAATATAGAATACAGATTTGAAAATATAGATTGCAGAATATAGAATGTAGAATACAGAACACACAACACAGAATACAGAACACAGAATATAGAACATAGAATGTAGTATAGAGAATAGAGAATATAGAGCAAAGAATATAGAATCCGAACACAGAACATAGAATACAGAATATAGAATTCAGATTTCAGAATATAGACTGCAGAATATAGAATGTAGAATACAGAACACACAACATAGAATACAGAACACAGAACACAGAATTTGAAATACAGAATACAGAACTTAAAATGTGTAATATAGAATAGGGAATATAGAAGATAAAATGTAGAATACAGAACACAGAATACAGAATATTGAATTCAGAATGCACAATATGGAATACAGAATATAGAATACAGAATATAGGGTTCAGAATACAGAATATGGAATACAGAAAAAAACAATCTAGAATGTAGAATATAGAATACAGAATACAGAATGTAGAATCGGAACAGAGAACATAGCATACAGAACTTAGAATACAGATTTCAGAATATAGATTCAAGTATGAAGAATATAGAATACAGAACACACAAAATAGAATACAGAATACACAACTTAGGATGTAGAATATAGAATACAGAATATAGAACATAGAATACAGAATATACAATTCAGAATACAGAATGTGGAACACAATATAATATACAATTCAGAATATAGAATACGGAATATAGAATTCAGAATACAGATTATGGAATACAGAATACAGAACATAGAATGTAGAATATAGAATACAGAATATAGAATATAGAATACAGAATACAGAAAATACAATAGGAACACAGAACATAGAATACAGAATTTAGATTACAGATTTCAGAATATAGATTGCAGAATATAGAATGTAGAATACAGAACACACAACACAGAATACAGAACACAGAATACAGAATATGGAATACAGAATATAGAACATAGAATGTAGTATATAGAATAGAGAATATAGAGCAAAGAATATAGAATCCGAACACAGAACATACAATACAGAATATAGAATTCAGATTTCAGAATATAGACTGCAGAATATAGAATGTAGAATACAGAACACACAACATAGAATACAGAACACAGAATACAGAATATTGAATTCACAATAAAGAATATGGAATACAGAATATAGAATTCAGAATACAGAATATGGAATACAGAATACAGAACATAGAATGTAGAATATAGAATACAGAATACAGAACAGAGAATACAGAATATAGAATTCAGAATACAGAATATGGAACACAATACAGAATATAGAATTCAGAATATGGAATACAGAATCCAGAACATTGAATGTAGAATATAGAACACCGAATACAGAATATAGAATTCAGAATACAGAATGTGGAACACAATACAGAATATAGAATTCAGAATATGGAATACAGAATCCAGAACATAGAATGTAGAATATAGAACACCGAATACAGTATATAGAATTCAGAATACAGAATGTGGAACACAATATAATATAGAATTCAGAATATAGAATACGGAATATAGAATTCAGAATACAGAATATGGAATACAGAATACAGAACATAGAATGTAGAATATAGAATACAGAATACAGAACAGAGAATACAGAGTATAGAATTCAGAATACAGAATGTGGAACACAATACAGAATATAGAATTCAGAATATGGAATACAGAATAGAGAATATGGAATACAGAATCCAGAACATAGAATGTAGAATATAGAACACCGAATACAGAATATAGAATTCAGAATACAGAATGTGGAACACAATATAATATAGAATTCAGAATATAGAATACGGAATATAGAATTCAGCATACAGAATATGGAATACAGAATACAGAACATAGAATGTAGAATATAGAATACAGAATATAGAATATAGAATACAGAATATAGAATATAGAATTGGAACACAGAACATAGAATATAGAATTTAGAATACAGATTTCAGAATATAGATTGCAGAATATAGAATGTAGAATACAGAACACACAACACAGAATACAGAACACAGAATATAGAACATAGAATGTAGTATAGAGAATAGAGAATATAGAGCAAAGAATATAGAATCCGAACACAGAACATAGAATACAGAATATAGAATTCAGATTTCAGAATATAGACTGCAGAATATAGAATGTAGAATACAGAACACACAACATAGAATACAGAACACAGAACACAGAATTTGAAATACAGAATACAGAACTTAAAATGTGTAATATAGAATAGGGAATATAGAAGATAAAATGTAGAATACAGAACACAGAATACAGAATATTGAATTCAGAATGCACAATATGGAATACAGAATATAGAATACAGAATATAGGGTTCAGAATACAGAATATGGAATACAGAAAAAAACAATCTAGAATGTAGAATATAGAATACAGAATACAGAATGTAGAATCGGAACAGAGAACATAGCATACAGAACTTAGAATACAGATTTCAGAATATAGATTCAAGTATGAAGAATATAGAATACAGAACACACAAAATAGAATACAGAATACACAACTTAGGATGTAGAATATAGAATACAGAATATAGAACATA
The DNA here is from genome assembly GCF_009834535.1 of Camelus ferus. Taxonomy (NCBI): domain Eukaryota; kingdom Metazoa; phylum Chordata; class Mammalia; order Artiodactyla; family Camelidae; genus Camelus; species Camelus ferus. Next base: position 29,824,028 of record NC_045716.1, on the reverse strand, counting down.
GAATACAGAATATACAATTCAGAATACAGAATGTGGAACACAATATAATATACAATTCAGAATATAGAATACGGAATATAGAATTCAGAATACAGATTATGGAATACAGAATACAGAACATAGAATGTAGAATATAGAATACAGAATATAGAATATAGAATACAGAATACAGAAAATACAATAGGAACACAGAACATAGAATACAGAATTTAGATTACAGATTTCAGAATATAGATTGCAGAATATAGAATGTAGAATACAGAACACACAACACAGAATACAGAACACAGAATACAGAATATGGAATACAGAATATAGAACATAGAATGTAGTATATAGAATAGAGAATATAGAGCAAAGAATATAGAATCCGAACACAGAACATACAATACAGAATATAGAATTCAGATTTCAGAATATAGACTGCAGAATATAGAATGTAGAATACAGAACACACAACATAGAATACAGAACACAGAATACAGAATATTGAATTCACAATAAAGAATATGGAATACAGAATATAGAATTCAGAATACAGAATATGGAATACAGAATACAGAACATAGAATGTAGAATATAGAATACAGAATACAGAACAGAGAATACAGAATATAGAATTCAGAATACAGAATATGGAACACAATACAGAATATAGAATTCAGAATATGGAATACAGAATCCAGAACATTGAATGTAGAATATAGAACACCGAATACAGAATATAGAATTCAGAATACAGAATGTGGAACACAATACAGAATATAGAATTCAGAATATGGAATACAGAATCCAGAACATAGAATGTAGAATATAGAACACCGAATACAGTATATAGAATTCAGAATACAGAATGTGGAACACAATATAATATAGAATTCAGAATATAGAATACGGAATATAGAATTCAGAATACAGAATATGGAATACAGAATACAGAACATAGAATGTAGAATATAGAATACAGAATACAGAACAGAGAATACAGAGTATAGAATTCAGAATACAGAATGTGGAACACAATACAGAATATAGAATTCAGAATATGGAATACAGAATAGAGAATATGGAATACAGAATCCAGAACATAGAATGTAGAATATAGAACACCGAATACAGAATATAGAATTCAGAATACAGAATGTGGAACACAATATAATATAGAATTCAGAATATAGAATACGGAATATAGAATTCAGCATACAGAATATGGAATACAGAATACAGAACATAGAATGTAGAATATAGAATACAGAATATAGAATATAGAATACAGAATATAGAATATAGAATTGGAACACAGAACATAGAATATAGAATTTAGAATACAGATTTCAGAATATAGATTGCAGAATATAGAATGTAGAATACAGAACACACAACACAGAATACAGAACACAGAATATAGAACATAGAATGTAGTATAGAGAATAGAGAATATAGAGCAAAGAATATAGAATCCGAACACAGAACATAGAATACAGAATATAGAATTCAGATTTCAGAATATAGACTGCAGAATATAGAATGTAGAATACAGAACACACAACATAGAATACAGAACACAGAATACAGAATATTGAATTCACAATAAAGAATATGGAATTCAGAATATAGAATTCAGAATACAGAATATGGAATACAGAATACAGAACATAGAATGTAGAATATAGAATACAGAATACAGAACAGAGAATACAGAATATAGAATTCAGAATACAGAATGTGGAACACAATACAGAATATAGAATTCAGAATATGGAATACAGAATCCAGAACATTGAATGTAGAATATAGAACACCGAATACAGAATATAGAATTCAGAATACAGAATGTGGAACACAATATAATATACAATTCAGAATATAGAATACGGAATATAGAATTCAGAATACAGATTATGGAATACAGAATACAGAACATAGAATGTAGAATATAGAATACAGAATATAGAATATAGAATACAGAATACAGAAAATACAATAGGAACACAGAACATAGAATACAGAATTTAGATTACAGATTTCAGAATATAGATTGCAGAATATAGAATGTAGAATACAGAACACACAACAAGAATACAGAACACAGAATGACAGAATATGGAATACAGAATATAGAACATAGATGTAGTATATAGAATAGAGAATATAGAGCAAAGAATATAGAATCCGAACACAGAACATACAATACAGAATATAGAATTCAGATTTCAGAATATAGACTGCAGAAATAGAATGTAGAATACAGAACACACAACATAGAATACAGAACACAGAATACAGAATATTGAATTCACAATAAAGAATATGGACTACAGATATAGAATTCAGAATACAGAATATGGAATACAGAATACAGAACATAGAATGAGAATATAGAATACAGAATACAGAACAGAGAATACAGGATATAGAATCAGAATACAGAATGTGGAACACAATACAGAATATAGAATTCAGAATATGGAATACAGAATCCAGAACATTGAATGTAGAATATAGAACACCGAATACAGAATATAGAATTCAGAATACAGAATGTGGAACACAATACAGAATATAGAATTCAGAATATGGAATACAGAATCCAGAACATAGAATGTAGAATATAGAACACCGAATACAGTATATAGAATTCAGAATACAGAATGTGGAACACAATATAATATAGAATTCAGAATATAGAATACGGAATATAGAATTTAGAATACAGAATATGGAATACAGAATACAGAACATAGAATGTAGAATATAGAATACAGAATACAGAACAGCTGAATACAGAGTATAGAATTCAGAATACAGAATGTGGAACACAATACAGAATATAGAATTCAGAATATGGAATACAGAATAGAGAATATGGAATACAGAATCCAGAACATAGAATGTAGAATATAGAACACCGACTACAGAATATAGAATTCAGAATACAGAATGTGGAACACCATATAATATACAACTCAGAATATAGATAGAATATAGAATACAGAATATAGAATATAGAATTGGAACACAGAACATAGAATACAGAATATAGAATACAGATTTCAGAATATAGATTGCAGAATATAGAATGTAGAATACAGAACACACAACACAGAATACAGAACACAGAATATAGAACATAGAATGTAGTATAGAGAATAGAGAATATAGAGCAAAGAATATAGAATCCGAACACAGAACATAGAATACAGAATATAGAATTCAGATTTCAGAATATAGACTGCAGAATATAGAATGTAGAATACAGAACACACAACATAGAATACAGAACACAGAACACAGAATTTGAAATACAGAATACAGAACTTAAAATGTGTAATATAGAATAGGGAATATAGAAGATAAAATGTAGAATACAGAACACAGAATACAGAATATTGAATTCAGAATGCACAATATGGAATACAGAATATAGAATACAGAATATAGGGTTCAGAATACAGAATATGGAATACAGAAAAAAACAATCTAGAATGTAGAATATAGAATACAGAATACAGAATGTAGAATCGGAACAGAGAACATAGCATACAGAACTTAGAATACAGATTTCAGAATATAGATTCAAGTATGAAGAATATAGAATACAGAACACACAAAATAGAATACAGAATACACAACTTAGGATGTAGAATATAGAATACAGAATATAGAACATAGAATACAGAATATAGAATTCAGAATACAGAATGTGGAACACAGAATACCGAACATAGAATTCAGAATATAGAATGTGGAATACAGAATGTAGAATAGAGAATATAGAATCCGAACACAGAACATAGAATACAGAATATAGAATACAGATTTCAAAATATAGATTGCAGAATATAGAATGTAGAATACAGAACACACAACACAGAATACAGAACACAGAATACAGAATATGGAATACAGAATATAGAACATAGAATGTAGTATATAGAATAGAGAATATAGAGCAAAGAATATAGAATCCGAACACAGAACATAGAATACAGAATATAGAATTCAGATTTCAGAATATAGACTGCAGAATATAGAATGTAGAATACAGAACACACAACATAGAATACAGAACACAGAATACAGAATATTGAATTCACAATAAAGAATATGGAATTCAGAATATAGAATTCAGAATACAGAATATGGAATACAGAATACAGAACATAGAATGTAGAATATAGAATACAGAATACAGAACAGAGAATACAGAATATAGAATTCAGAATACAGAATGTGGAACACAATACAGAATATAGAATTCAGAATATGGAATACAGAATCCAGAACATTGAATGTAGAATATAGAACACCGAATACAGAATATAGAATTCAGAATACAGAATGTGGAACACAATATAATATACAATTCAGAATATAGAATACGGAATATAGAATTCAGAATACAGATTATGGAATACAGAATACAGAACATAGAATGTAGAATATAGAATACGGAATATAGAATATAGAATACAGAATACAGAAAATACAATAGGAACACAGAACATAGAATACAGAATTTAGATTACAGATTTCAGAATATAGATTGCAGAATATAGAATGTAGAATACAGAACACACAACACAGAATACAGAACACAGAATACAGAATATGGAATACAGAATATAGAACATAGAATGTAGTATATAGAATAGAGAATATAGAGCAAAGAATATAGAATCCGAACACAGAACATACAATACAGAATATAGAATTCAGATTTCAGAATATAGACTGCAGAATATAGAATGTAGAATACAGAACACACAACATAGAATACAGAACACAGAATACAGAATATTGAATTCACAAAAAAGAATATGGAATACAGAATATAGAATTCAGAATACAGAATATTTAATACAGAATACAGAACATAGAATGTACAATATAGAATACAGAATACAGAACAGAGAATACAGGATATAGAATTCAGAATACAGAATGTGGAACACAATACAGAATATAGAATTCAGAATATGGAATACAGAATCCAGAACATTGAATGTAGAATATAGAACACCGAATACAGAATATAGAATTCAGAATACAGAATGTGGAACACAATACAGAATATAGAATTCAGAATATGGAATACAGAATCCAGAACATAGAATGTAGAATATAGAACACTGAATACAGTATATAGAATTCAGAATACAGAATGTGGAACACAATATCTTAGAATTCAGAATAGATACGGAATATAGAATTCAGAATACAGAATATGGAATACAGAATACAGAATACAGAACATAGAATGTAGAATATAGAATACAGAATACAGAACAGAGAATACAGAATATAGAATTCAGAATACAGAATGTGGACAAATACAGAATATAGAATTCAGAATACAGAATATGGAATACAGAATACAGAACATAGAATGTAGAATATACAATACAGAATACAGAACAGAGAATACAGAATATAGAATTCAGAATACAGAATGTGGAACACAATACAGAATATAGAATTCAGAATATGGAATACAGAATCCAGAACATTGAATGTAGAATATAGAACACCGAATACAGAATATAGAATTCAGAATACAGAATGTGGAACACAATACAGAATATAGAATTCAGAATATGGAATACAGAATCCAGAACATCGAATGTAGAATATAGAACACCGAATACAGTATATAGAATTCAGAATACAGAATGTGGAACACAATATAGAATTCACAATATAGAATACGGAATATAGAATTCAGAATACAGAGTATGGAATACAGAATACAGAATACAGAACATAGAATGTAGAATATAGAATACAGAATACAGAACAGAGAATACAGAGTATAGAATTCAGAATACAGAATGTGGAACACAATACAGAATATAGAATTCAGAATATGGAATACAGAATAGAGAATATGGAATACAGAATCCAGCACATAGAATGTAGAATATAGAACACCGAATACAGAATATAGAATTCAGAATACAGAATGTGGAACACAATATAATATAGAATTCAGAATATAGAATACGGAATATAGAATTCAGCATACAGAATATGGAATTCAGAATACAGAACATAGAATGTAGAATATAGAATACAGAATATAGAATATAGAATTGGAACACAGAACATAGAATATAGAATTTAGAATACAGATTTCAGAATATAGATTGCAGAATATAGAATGTAGAATACAGAACACACAACACAGAATACAGAACACAGAATATAGAACATAGAATGTAGTATATAGAATAGAGAATATAGAGCAAAGAATATAGAATCCGAACACAGAACATAGAATACAGAATATAGAATTCAGATTTCAGAATATAGACTGCAGAATATAGAATGTAGAATACAGAACACACAACATACAATACAGAACACAGAATACAGAATATTGAATTCACAATAAAGAATATGGAATACAGAATATAGAATTCAGAATACAGAATATGGAATACAGAATACAGAACATAAAATGTGGAATATAGAATACAGAATACAGAAGAGAATTCAGAATACAAAATAAAGAATACAGAATTCAGAGTACAGAAAACAGAACTGACAATATAGAAAACAGAATTCAGAATATAGAATAAAGAACACAGAAGGAGGAATACAGATCACAGAATGTAGAACACAGAACGTAGAACTGAGAATACAGAATGTAGAATATAGAATACAGAAAAGAGAACATAGAATATATAAAACACAATGTAGAATATAGAATTCAGAATTTAGAATATAGAATATAGAACACCGAACACAGAATATAGAATACAGAACACAGAACACGCAAAATAGAATACAGAACACAGAGTTCAGAATATGGAATACAGAATACATAACATAGAATGTAGTATATAGAATACAGAATATAGAACGGCGAACACCGAACAGAGAACATAGAATGCAGAACACAGAATACAGAATATAGAATTCAGAATACAGAATGTGGAACACAGAATACAGAATACAGAATATAGAATCCGAACACAGAACACAGAATACAGAATATGGAATACAGAACAGGACATAGAATGTAGTATATAGAATACACAATATGGAACACAGAATACAGAGTATAGAATTCAGAATACAGTACATGGAATACAGAATATAGGGTACAGAATATAGAACTCAGAATACAGTATATGATACAGAATACAGAACATAGAATGTTCAATATAGATTACATAATACAGAATATAGAACTCACAATACAGTATATGGAATACAGAATATAGAACTCAGAATACAGAATATGGAATACAGAATATAGAACATAGAATGTAGTATATAGAATACAGAATATAGAGCACAGAATATAGAATCTGAAATCAGAACACAGAATTACACAGTATAGAATACAGATTTCAGAATATAGATTGCAAAATATAGAATGTAGAATACAGAACACACAACACAGAATACAGAACACAGAATACAGAATATGGAATACAGAATACAGAACATAGAATGTAGAATATAGAATACAGAATACAGAACAGAGAATACAGAATATAGAATTCAGAATACAGAATGTGGAACACAATACAGAATTCAGAATACAGAATATGGAATACAGAATCCAGAACATTGAATGTAGAATATAGAACACCGAATACAGAATATAGAATTCAGAATACAGAATGTGGAACACAATATAATATACAATTCAGAATATAGAATACGGAATATAGAATTCAGAATACAGATTATGGAATACAGAATACAGAACATAGAATGTAGAATATAGAATACAGAATATAGAATATAGAATACAGAATACAGAAAATACAATAGGAACACAGAACATAGAATACAGAATTTAGATTACAGATTTCAGAATATAGATTGCAGAATATAGAATGTAGAATACAGAACACACAACACAGAATACAGAACACAGAATACAGAATATGGAATACAGAATATAGAACATAGAATGTAGTATATAGAATAGAGAATATAGAGCAAAGAATATAGAATCCGAACACAGAACATACAATACAGAATATAGAATTCAGATTTCAGAATATAGACTGCAGAATATAGAATGTAGAATACAGAACACACAACATAGAATACAGAACACAGAATACAGAATATTGAATTCACAATAAAGAATATGGAATACAGAATATAGAATGCAGAATACAGAATATGGAATACAGAATACAGAACATAGAATGTAGAATATAGAATACAGAATACAGAACAGAGAATACAGAATATAGAATTCAGAATACAGAATATGGAACACAATACAGAATATAGAATTCAGAATATGGAATACAGAATCCAGAACATTGAATGTAGAATATAGAACACCGAATACAGAATATAGAATTCAGAATACAGAATGTGGAACACAATACAGAATATAGAATTCAGAATATGGAATACAGAATCCAGAACATAGAATGTAGAATATAGAACACCGAATACAGTATATAGAATTCAGAATACAGAATGTGGAACACAATATAATATAGAATTCAGAATATAGAATACGGAATATAGAATTCAGAATACAGAATATGGAATACAGAATACAGAACATAGAATGTAGAATATAGAATACAGAATACAGAACAGAGAATACAGAGTATAGAATTCAGAAGACAGAATGTGGAACACAATACAGAATATAGAATTCAGAATATGGAATACAGAATAGAGAATATGGAATACAGAATCCAGAACATAGAATGTAGAATATAGAACACCGAATACAGAATATAGAATTCAGAATACAGAATGTGGAACACAATATAATATAGAATTCAGAATATAGAATACGGAATATAGAATTCAGCATACAGAATATGGAATACAGAATACAGAACATAGAATGTAGAATATAGAATACAGAATATAGAATATAGAATACAGAATATAGAATATAGAATTGGAACACAGAACATAGAATACAGAATATAGAATACAGATTTGAAAATATAGATTGCAGAATATAGAATGTAGAATACAGAACACACAACACAGAATACAGAACACAGAATATAGAACATAGAATGTAGTATAGAGAATAGAGAATATAGAGCAAAGAATATAGAATCCGAACACAGAACATAGAATACAGAATATAGAATTCAGATTTCAGAATATAGACTGCAGAATATAGAATGTAGAATACAGAACACACAACATAGAATACAGAACACAGAACACAGAATTTGAAATACAGAATACAGAACTTAAAATGTGTAATATAGAATAGGGAATATAGAAGATAAAATGTAGAATACAGAACACAGAATACAGAATATTGAATTCAGAATGCACAATATGGAATACAGAATATAGAATACAGAATATAGGGTTCAGAATACAGAATATGGAATACAGAAAAAAACAATCTAGAATGTAGAATATAGAATACAGAATACAGAATGTAGAATCGGAACAGAGAACATAGCATACAGAACTTAGAATACAGATTTCAGAATATAGATTCAAGTATGAAGAATATAGAATACAGAACACACAAAATAGAATACAGAATACACAACTTAGGATGTAGAATATAGAATACAGAATATAGAACATAGAATACAGAATATAGAATTCAGAATACAGAATGTGGAACACAATATAATATACAATTCAGAATATAGAATACGGAATATAGAATTCAGAATACAGATTATGGAATACAGAATACAGAACATAGAATGTAGAATATAGAATACAGAATATAGAATATAGAATACAGAATACAGAAAATACAATAGGAACACAGAACATAGAATACAGAATTTAGATTACAGATTTCAGAATATAGATTGCAGAATATAGAATGTAGAATACAGAACACACAACACAGAGTACAGAACACAGAATACAGAATATGGAATACAGAATATAGAACATAGAATGTAGTATATAGAATAGAGAATATAGAGCAAAGAATATAGAATCCGAACACAGAACATACAATACAGAATATAGAATTCAGATTTCAGAATATAGACTGCAGAATATAGAATGTAGAATACAGAACACACAACATAGAATACAGAACACAGAATACAGAATATTGAATTCACAATAAAGAATATGGAATACAGAATATAGAATTCAGAATACAGAATATGGAATACAGAATACAGAACATAGAATGTAGAATATAGAATACAGAATACAGAACAGAGAATACAGAATATAGAATTCAGAATACAGAATATGGAACACAATACAGAATATAGAATTCAGAATATGGAATACAGAATCCAGAACATTGAATGTAGAATATAGAACACCGAATACAGAATATAGAATTCAGAATACAGAATGTGGAACACAATACAGAATATAGAATTCAGAATATGGAATACAGAATCCAGAACATAGAATGTAGAATATAGAACACCGAATACAGTATATAGAATTCAGAATACAGAATGTGGAACACAATATAATATAGAATTCAGAATATAGAATACGGAATATAGAATTCAGAATACAGAATATGGAATACAGAATACAGAACATAGAATGTAGAATATAGAATACAGAATACAGAACAGAGAATACAGAGTATAGAATTCAGAATACAGAATGTGGAACACAATACAGAATATAGAATTCAGAATATGGAATACAGAATAGAGAATATGGAATACAGAATCCAGAACATAGAATGTAGAATATAGAACACCGAATACAGAATATAGAATTCAGAATACAGAATGTGGAACACAATATAATATAGAATTCAGAATATAGAATACGGAATATAGAATTCAGCATACAGAATATGGAATACAGAATACAGAACATAGAATGTAGAATATAGAATACAGAATATAGAATATAGAATACAGAATATAGAATATAGAATTGGAACACAGAACATAGAATATAGAATTTAGAATACAGATTTCAGAATATAGATTGCAGAATATAGAATGTAGAATACAGAACACACAACACAGAATACAGAACACAGAATATAGAACATAGAATGTAGTATAGAGAATAGAGAATATAGAGCAAAGAATATAGAATCCGAACACAGAACATAGAATACAGAATATAGAATTCAGATTTCAGAATATAGACTGCAGAATATAGAATGTAGAATACAGAACACACAACATAGAATACAGAACACAGAACACAGAATTTGAAATACAGAATACAGAACTTAAAATGTGTAATATAGAATAGGGAATATAGAAGATAAAATGTAGAATACAGAACACAGAATACAGAATATTGAATTCAGAATGCACAATATGGAATACAGAATATAGAATACAGAATATAGGGTTCAGAATACAGAATATGGAATACAGAAAAAAACAATCTAGAATGTAGAATATAGAATACAGAATACAGAATGTAGAATCGGAACAGAGAACATAGCATACAGAACTTAGAATACAGATTTCAGAATATAGATTCAAGTATGAAGAATATAGAATACAGAACACACAAAATAGAATACAGAATACACAACTTAGGATGTAGAATATAGAATACAGAATATAGAACATAGAATACAGAATATAGAATTCAGAATACAGAATGTGGAACACAGAATACCGAACATAGAATTCAGAATATAGAATGTGGAATACAGAATGTAGAATAGAGAATATAGAATCCGAACACAGAACATAGAATACAGAATATAGAATACAGATTTCAAAATATAGATTGCAGAATGTAGAATGTAGAATACAGAACACACAACACAGAATACAGAACACAGAATACAGAATATGGAATACAGAATATAGAACATAGAATGTAGTATATAGAATAGAGAATATAGAGCAAAGAATATAGAATCCGAACACAGAACATAGAATACAGAATATCGAATTCAGATTTCAGAATATAGACTGCAGAATATAGAATGTAGAATACAGAACACACAACATAGAATACAGAACACAGAATACAGAATATTGAATTCACAATAAAGAATATGGAATTCAGAATATAGAATTCAGAATACAGAATATGGAATACAGAATACAGAACATAGAATGTAGAATATAGAATACAGAATACAGAACAGAGAATACAGAATATAGAATTCAGAATACAGAATGTGGAACACAATACAGAATATAGAATTCAGAATATGGAATACAGAATCCAGAACATTGAATGTAGAATATAGAACACCGAATACAGAATATAGAATTCAGAATACAGAATGTGGAACACAATATAATATACAATTCAGAATATAGAATACGGAATATAGAATTCAGAATACAGATTATGGAATACAGAATACAGAACATAGAATGTAGAATATAGAATACAGAATATAGAATATAGAATACAGAATACAGAAAATACAATAGGAACACAGAACATAGAATACAGAATTTAGATTACAGATTTCAGAATATAGATTGCAGAATATAGAATGTAGAATACAGAACACACAACACAGAATACAGAACACAGAATACAGAATATGGAATACAGAATATAGAACATAGAATGTAGTATATAGAATAGAGAATATAGAGCAAAGAATATAGAATCCGAACACAGAACATACAATACAGAATATAGAATTCAGATTTCAGAATATAGACTGCAGAATATAGAATGTAGAATACAGAACACACAACATAGAATACAGAACACAGAATACAGAATATTGAATTCACAATAAAGAATATGGAATACAGAATATAGAATTCAGAATACAGAATATGGAATACAGAATACAGAACATAGAATGTAGAATATAGAATACAGAATACAGAACAGAGAATACAGGATATAGAATTCAGAATACAGAATGTGGAACACAATACAGAATATAGAATTCAGAATATGGAATACAGAATCCAGAACATTGAATGTAGAATATAGAACACCGAATACAGAATATAGAATTCAGAATACAGAATGTGGAACACAATACAGAATATAGAATTCAGAATATGGAATACAGAATCCAGAACATAGAATGTAGAATATAGAACACCGAATACAGTATATAGAATTCAGAATACAGAATGTGGAACACAATATAATATAGAATTCAGAATATAGAATACGGAATATAGAATTCAGAATACAGAATATGGAATACAGAATACAGAACATAGAATGTAGAATATAGAATACAGAATACAGAACAGAGAATACAGAGTATAGAATTCAGAATACAGAATGTGGAACACAATACAGAATATAGAATTCAGAATATGGAATACAGAATAGAGAATATGGAATACAGAATCCAGAACATAGAATGTAGAATATAGAACACCGAATACAGAATATAGAATACGGAATATAGAATTCAGCATACAGAATATGGAATACAGAATACAGAACATAGAATGTAGAATATAGAATACAGAATATAGAATATAGAATACAGAATATAGAATATAGAATTGGAACACAGAACATAGAATACAGAATATAGAATACAGATTTGAAAATATAGATTGCAGAATATAGAATGTAGAATACAGAACACACAACACAGAATACAGAACACAGAATATAGAACATAGAATGTAGTATAGAGAATAGAGAATATAGAGCAAAGAATATAGAATCCGAACACAGAACATAGAATACAGAATATAGAATTCAGATTTCAGAATATAGACTGCAGAATATAGAATGTAGAATACAGAACACACAACATAGAATACAAACAGAACACAGAATTTGAAATACAGAATACAGAACTTAAAATCTGTAATATAGAATAGGGAATATAGAAGATAAAATGTAGAATACAGAACACAGAATACAGAATATTGAATTCAGAAGCACAATATGGAATACAGAATATAGAATACAGAATATAGGGTTCAGAATACAGAATATGGAATACAGAAAAAAACAATCTAGAATGTAGAATATAGAATACAGAATACAGAATGTAGAATCGGAACAGAGAACATAGCATACAGAACTTAGAATACAGATTTCAGAATATAGATTCAAGTATGAAGAATATAGAATACAGAACACACAAAAATAGAATACAGAATACACAACTTAGGATGTAGAATATAGAATACAGAATATAGAACATAGAATACAGAATATAGAATTCAGAATACAGAATGTGGAACACAATATAATATACAATTCAGAATATAGAATACGGAATATAGAATTCAGAATACAGATTATGGAATACAGAATACAGAACATAGAATGTAGAATATAGAATACAGAATATAGAATATAGAATACAGAATACAGAAAATACAATAGGAACACAGAACATAGAATACAGAATTTAGATTACAGATTTCAGAATATAGATTGCAGAATATAGAATGTAGAATACAGAACACACAACACAGAATACAGAACACAGAATACAGAATATGGAATACAGAATATAGAACATAGAATGTAGTATATAGAATAGAGAATATAGAGCAAAGAATATAGAATCCGAACACAGAACATACAATACAGAATATAGAATTCAGATTTCAGAATATAGACTGCAGAATATAGAATGTAGAATACAGAACACACAACATAGAATACAGAACACAGAATACAGAATATTGAATTCACAATAAAGAATATGGAATACAGAATATAGAATTCAGAATACAGAATATGGAATACAGAATACAGAACATAGAATGTAGAATATAGAATACAGAATACAGAACAGAGAATACAGAATATAGAATTCAGAATACAGAATATGGAACACAATACAGAATATAGAATTCAGAATATGGAATACAGAATCCAGAACATTGAATGTAGAATATAGAACACCGAATACAGAATATAGAATTCAGAATACAGAATGTGGAACACAATACAGAATATAGAATTCAGAATATGGAATACAGAATCCAGAACATAGAATGTAGAATATAGAACACCGAATACAGTATATAGAATTCAGAATACAGAATGTGGAACACAATATAATATAGAATTCAGAATATAGAATACGGAATATAGAATTCAGAATACAGAATATGGAATACAGAATACAGAACATAGAATGTAGAATATAGAATACAGAATACAGAACAGAGAATACAGAGTATAGAATTCAGAATACAGAATGTGGAACACAATACAGAATATAGAATTCAGAATATGGAATACAGAATAGAGAATATGGAATACAGAATCCAGAACATAGAATGTAGAATATAGAACACCGAATACAGAATATAGAATTCAGAATACAGAATGTGGAACACAATATAATATAGAATTCAGAATATAGAATACGGAATATAGAATTCAGCATACAGAATATGGAATACAGAATACAGAACATAGAATGTAGAATATAGAATACAGAATATAGAATATAGAATACAGAATATAGAATATAGAATTGGAACACAGAACATAGAATATAGAATTTAGAATACAGATTTCAGAATATAGATTGCAGAATATAGAATGTAGAATACAGAACACACAACACAGAATACAGAACACAGAATATAGAACATAGAATGTAGTATAGAGAATAGAGAATATAGAGCAAAGAATATAGAATCCGAACACAGAACATAGAATACAGAATATAGAATTCAGATTTCAGAATATAGACTGCAGAATATAGAATGTAGAATACAGAACACACAACATAGAATACAGAACACAGAACACAGAATTTGAAATACAGAATACAGAACTTAAAATGTGTAATATAGAATAGGGAATATAGAAGATAAAATGTAGAATACAGAACACAGAATACAGAATATTGAATTCAGAATGCACAATATGGAATACAGAATATAGAATACAGAATATAGGGTTCAGAATACAGAATATGGAATACAGAAAAAAACAATCTAGAATGTAGAATATAGAATACAGAATACAGAATGTAGAATCGGAACAGAGAACATAGCATACAGAACTTAGAATACAGATTTCAGAATATAGATTCAAGTATGAAGAATATAGAATACAGAACACACAAAATAGAATACAGAATACACAACTTAGGATGTAGAATATAGAATACAGAATATAGAACATAGAATACAGAATATAGAATTCAGAATACAGAATGTGGAACACAGAATACCGAACATAGAATTCAGAATATAGAATGTGGAATACAGAATGTAGAATAGAGAATATAGAATCCGAACACAGAACATAGAATACAGAATATAGAATACAGATTTCAAAATATAGATTGCAGAATGTAGAATGTAGAATACAGAACACACAACACAGAATACAGAACACAGAATACAGAATATGGAATACAGAATATAGAACATAGAATGTAGTATATAGAATAGAGAATATAGAGCAAAGAATATAGAATCCGAACACAGAACATAGAATACAGAATATCGAATTCAGATTTCAGAATATAGACTGCAGAATATAGAATGTAGAATACAGAACACACAACATAGAATACAGAACACAGAATACAGAATATTGAATTCACAATAAAGAATATGGAATTCAGAATATAGAATTCAGAATACAGAATATGGAATACAGAATACAGAACATAGAATGTAGAATATAGAATACAGAATACAGAACAGAGAATACAGAATATAGAATTCAGAATACAGAATGTGGAACACAATACAGAATATAGAATTCAGAATATGGAATACAGAATCCAGAACATTGAATGTAGAATATAGAACACCGAATACAGAATATAGAATTCAGAATACAGAATGTGGAACACAATATAATATACAATTCAGAATATAGAATACGGAATATAGAATTCAGAATACAGATTATGGAATACAGAATACAGAACATAGAATGTAGAATATAGAATACAGAATATAGAATATAGAATACTGAATACAGAAAATACAATAGGAACACAGAACATAGAATACAGAATTTAGATTACAGATTTCAGAATATAGATTGCAGAATATAGAATGTAGAATACAGAACACACAACACAGAATACAGAACACAGAATACAGAATATGGAATACAGAATATAGAACATAGAATGTAGTATATAGAATAGAGAATATAGAGCAAAGAATATAGAATCCGAACACAGAACATACAATACAGAATATAGAATTCAGATTTCAGAATATAGACTGCAGAATATAGAATGTAGAATACAGAACACACAACATAGAATACAGAACACAGAATACAGAATATTGAATTCACAATAAAGAATATGGAATACAGAATATAGAATTCAGAATACAGAATATGGAATACAGAATACAGAACATAGAATGTAGAATATAGAATACAGAATACAGAACAGAGAATACAGGATATAGAATTCAGAATACAGAATGTGGAACACAATACAGAATATAGAATTCAGAATATGGAATACAGAATCCAGAACATTGAATGTAGAATATAGAACACCGAATACAGAATATAGAATTCAGAATACAGAATGTGGAACACAATACAGAATATAGAATTCAGAATATGGAATACAGAATCCAGAACATAGAATGTAGAATATAGAACACCGAATACAGTATATAGAATTCAGAATACAGAATGTGGAACACAATATAATATAGAATTCAGAATATAGAATACGGAATATAGAATTCAGAATACAGAATATGGAATACAGAATACAGAACATAGAATGTAGAATATAGAATACAGAATACAGAACAGAGAATACAGAGTATAGAATTCAGAATACAGAATGTGGAACACAATACAGAATATAGAATTCAGAATATGGAATACAGAATAGAGAATATGGAATACAGAATCCAGAACATAGAATGTAGAATATAGAACACCGAATACAGAATATAGAATTCAGAATACAGAATGTGGAACACAATATAATATAGAATTCAGAATATAGAATACGGAATATAGAATTCAGCATACAGAATATGGAATACAGAATACAGAACATAGAATGTAGAATATAGAATACAGAATATAGAATATAGAATACAGAATATAGAATATAGAATTGGAACACAGAACATAGAATACAGAATATAGAATACAGATTTCAAAATATAGATTGCAGAATATAGAATGTAGAATACAGAACACACAACACAGAATACAGAACACAGAATATAGAACATAGAATGTAGTATAGAGAATAGAGAATATAGAGCAAAGAATATAGAATCCGAACACAGAACATAGAATACAGAATATAGAATTCAGATTTCAGAATATAGACTGCAGAATATAGAATGTAGAATACAGAACACACAACATAGAATACAGAACACAGAACACAGAATTTGAAATACAGAATACAGAACTTAAAATGTGTAATATAGAATAGGGAATATAGAAGATAAAATGTAGAATACAGAACACAGAATACAGAATATTGAATTCAGAATGCACAATATGGAATACAGAATATAGAATACAGAATATAGGGTTCAGAATACAGAATATGGAATACAGAAAAAAACAATCTAGAATGTAGAATATAGAATACAGAATACAGAATGTAGAATCGGAACAGAGAACATAGCATACAGAACTTAGAATACAGATTTCAGAATATAGATTCAAGTATGAAGAATATAGAATACAGAACACACAAAATAGAATACAGAATACACAACTTAGGATGTAGAATATAGAATACAGAATATAGAACATAGAATACAGAATATAGAATTCAGAATACAGAATGTGGAACACAGAATACCGAACATAGAATTCAGAATATAGAATGTGGAATACAGAATGTAGAATAGAGAATATAGAATCCGAACACAGAACATAGAATACAGAATATAGAATACAGATTTCAAAATATAGATTGCAGAATATAGAATGTAGAATACAGAACACACAACACAGAATACAGAACACAGAATACAGAATATGGAATACAGAATATAGAACATAGAATGTAGTATATAGAATAGAGAATATAGAGCAAAGAATATAGAATCCGAACACAGAACATAGAATACAGAATATAGAATTCAGATTTCAGAATATAGACTGCAGAATATAGAATGTAGAATACAGAACACACAACATAGAATACAGAACACAGAATACAGAATATTGAATTCACAATAAAGAATATGGAATTCAGAATATAGAATTCAGAATACAGAATATGGAATACAGAATACAGAACATAGAATGTAGAATATAGAATACAGAATACAGAACAGAGAATACAGAATATAGAATTCAGAATACAGAATGTGGAACACAATACAGAATATAGAATTCAGAATATGGAATACAGAATCCAGAACATTGAATGTAGAATATAGAACACCGAATACAGAATATAGAATTCAGAATACAGAATGTGGAACACAATATAATATACAATTCAGAATATAGAATACGGAATATAGAATTCAGAATACAGATTATGGAATACAGAATACAGAACATAGAATGTAGAATATAGAATACGGAATATAGAATATAGAATACAGAATACAGAAAATACAATAGGAACACAGAACATAGAATACAGAATTTAGATTACAGATTTCAGAATATAGATTGCAGAATATAGAATGTAGAATACAGAACACACAACACAGAATACAGAACACAGAATACAGAATATGGAATACAGAATATAGAACATAGAATGTAGTATATAGAATAGAGAATATAGAGCAAAGAATATAGAATCCGAACACAGAACATACAATACAGAATATAGAATTCAGATTTCAGAATATAGACTGCAGAATATAGAATGTAGAATACAGAACACACAACATAGAATACACAACACAGAATACAGAATATTGAATTCACAAAAAAGAATATGGAATACAGAATATAGAATTCAGAATACAGAATATTTAATACAGAATACAGAACATAGAATGTACAATATAGAATACAGAATACAGAACAGAGAATACAGGATATAGAATTCAGAATACAGAATGTGGAACACAATACAGAATATAGAATTCAGAATATGGAATACAGAATCCAGAACATTGAATGTAGAATATAGAACACCGAATACAGAATATAGAATTCAGAATACAGAATGTGGAACACAATACAGAATATAGAATTCAGAATATGGAATACAGAATCCAGAACATAGAATGTAGAATATAGAACACCGAATACAGTATATAGAATTCAGAATACAGAATGTGGAACACAATATAATATAGAATTCAGAATATAGAATACGGAATATAGAATTCAGAATACAGAATATGGAATACAGAATACAGAATACAGAACATAGAATGTAGAATATAGAATACAGAATACAGAACAGAGAATACAGAATATAGAATTCAGAATACAGAATGTGGAACACAATACAGAATATAGAATTCAGAATATGGAATACAGAATAGAGAATATGGAATACAGAATCCAGAACATAGAATGTAGAATATAGAACACCGAATACAGAATATAGAATTCAGAATACAGAATGTGGAACACAATATAATATAGAATTCTGAATATAGAATACGGAATATAGAATTCAGCATACAGAATATGGAATACAGAATACAGAACATAGAATGTAGAATATAGAATACAGAATTTAGAATATAGAATACAGAATATAGAATATAGAATTGGAACACAGAACATAGAATATAGAATTTAGAATACAGATTTCAGAATATAGATTGCAGAATATAGAATGTAGAATACAGAACACACAACACAGAATACAGAACACAGAATATAGAACATAGAATGTAGTATATAGAATAGAGAATATAGAGCAAAGAATATAGAATCCGAACACAGAACATAGAATACAGAATATAGAATTCAGATTTCAGAATATAGACTGCAGAATATAGAATGTAGAATACAGAACACACAACATAGAATACAGAACACAGAATACAGAATATTGAATTCACAATAAAGAATATGGAATACAGAATATAGAATTCAGAATACAGAATATGGAATACAGAATACAGAACATAGAATGTGGAATATAGAATACAGAATACAGAAGAGAATTCAGAATACAAAATAAAGAATACAGAATTCAGAGTACAGAAAACAGAACTGACAATATAGAAAACAGAATTCAGAATATAGAATAAAGAACACAGAAGGAGGAATACAGATCACAGAATGTAGAACACAGAACGTAGAACTGAGAATACAGAATGTAGAATATAGAATACAGAAAAGAGAACATAGAATATATAAAACACAATATAGAATTCAGAATTTAGAATATAGAATATAGAACACCGAACACAGAATATAGAATACAGAACACAGAACACGCAAAATAGAATACAGAACACAGAGTTCAGAATATGGAATACAGAATACATAACATAGAATGTAGTATATAGAATACAGAATATAGAACGGCGAACACCGAACAGAGAACATAGAATGCAGAACACAGAATACAGAATATAGAATTCAGAATACAGAATGTGGAACACAGAATACAGAATACAGAATATAGAATCCGAACACAGAACACAGAATACAGAATATGGAATACAGAACAGGACATAGAATGTAGTATATAGAATACAGCAATATGGAACACAGAATACAGAGTATAGAATTCAGAATACAGTACATGGAATACAGAATATAGGGTACAGAATATAGAACTCAGAATACAGTATATGATACAGAATACAGAACATAGAATGTTCAATATAGATTACATAATACAGAATATAGAACTCACAATACAGTATATGGAATACAGAATATAGAACTCAGAATACAGAATATGGAATACAGAATATAGAACATAGAATGTAGTATATAGAATACAGAATATAGAGCACAGAATATAGAATCTGAAATCAGAACACAGAATTACACAGTATAGAATACAGATTTCAGAATATAGATTGCAGAATATAGAATGTAGAATACAGAACACACAACATAGTATACAGAACACAGAGTACAGAATATGGAATACAGAATATAGAACATAGAATGTAGTATATAGAATAGAGAATATAGAGCAAAGAATATAGAATCCGAACACAGAACATAGAATACAGAATATAGAATATAGTATAGGAACACAGAACATAGAATACAGGATTTAGAATACAGATTTCAGAATATAGATTGGAGAATATAGAATGTAGAATACAGAACACACAACACAGAATACAGAACACAGAATACAGAATATGGAATACAGAATATAAAACGTAGAATGTAGTATATAGAATAGAGAATATAGAGCAAAGAATATAGAATCTGAACACAGAACATAGAATACAGAATATAGAATTCAGGTTTCAGAATATAGACTGCAGAATATAGAATGTAGAATACAGAACACACAACATAGAATACAGAACACAGAATACAGAATATTGAATTCAAAATAAAGAATATGGAATACAGAATATAGAATTCAGAATACAGACTATGGAATACAGAATACACAACATAGAATGTAGAATATAGAATACAGAATACAAACAGAGAATACAGAATATAGAATTCAGAATACAGAATGTGGAACACAATACAGAATATAGAATTCAGAATATGGAATACAGAATAGAGAATATGGAATACAGAATCCAGAACATAGAATGTAGAATATAGAACACCGAATACAGAATATAGAATTCAGAATACAGAATGTGGAACACAATATAATATAGAATTCAGAATATAGAATACGGAATATAGAATTCAGCATACAGAATATGGAATACAGAATACAGAACATAGAATGTAGAATATAGAATACAGAATATAGAATATAGAATACAGAATATAGAATATAGAATTGGAACACAGAACATAGAATATAGAATTTAGAATACAGATTTCAGAATATAGATTGCAGAATATAGAATGTAGAATACAGAACACACAACATAGAATACAGAACACAGAATACAGAATATTGAATTCACAATAAAGAATATGGAATACAGAATATAGAATTCAGAATACAGAATATGGAATACATATACAGAATACAGAACATAGAATGTAGAATATAGAATACAGAATACAGAACAGAGAATACAGAATATAGAATTCAGAATACAGAATGTGGAACACAATACAGAATATAGAATTCAGAATATGGAATACAGAATAGAGAATATGGAATACAGAATCCAGAACATAGAATGTAGAATATAGAACACCGAATACAGAGTATAGAATTCAGAATACAGAATGTGGAACACAATATAATATAGAATTCAGAATATAGAATACGGAATATAGAATTCAGCATACAGAATATGGAATACAGAATACAGAACATAGAATGTAGAATATAGAATACAGAATACAGAACAGAGAATACAGAATATAGAATTCAGAATACAGAATATGGAATACAGAATTTAGAATACCGAATAGGGAAACCAGAATACAGAATATGGAATTCAGAATACAGAACATAGAATGTAGAATATAGAATACAGAATATAGAATAAAGAATACAGAATACAGAATATAGAATCGGAACACAGAACATAGAATAAGAATTTAGAATACAGATTTCAGAATATAGATTGCAGAATATACAATGTAGAATACAGAACACAACATAGAATACAGAACACAAAGTACAGAATGTGGAATACAGAATACAGAACGTAGAATGTAGAATACAGAATACAGAGTATTGAACACAGAATACAGAGTAAAGAATATAGAATCCGAACACAGAACACAGAATACAGAATATGGAATACAGAATACAGGACATAGAATGTAGTATATAGAATACAGAATATAGAACACAGAACACAGAATATAGAATTCAGAATACAAAATATGTAATACAGAATATAGAATAGAGAATATAGAAGTCAGAATACAGAATATGGAATACAGAATACAGAATATAGAATGTGGAAGATAGAATACAGAATACAGAATATAGAATTCAGAATACAGAAATCATAACAGAAAACAGAATTGACAATATAGAAAACAGAATTCAGAATATAGAATAAAGAACGGAGAAGGAGGCATACAGAACACAGAATGTAGAACACAGAACGTAGAACTTAGAATACAGAATGTAGAATATAGGATACAGAAAAGAGAACATAGAATATATAAAACACAATATAGAATATAGAATTCAGAATTTAGAATATAGAATATAGAACACCGACCACAGAATATAGAATACACAACACAGAACACGCAACATAGAATACAGAACACAGAATACAGAATATGGAATACAGAATATAGAACATAGAATGTAGTATATAGTAGTAGAGAATATAGAGCAAAGAATATAGAATCCGAACACAGAACATAGAATACAGAATATAGAATTCAGATTTCAGAATATAGACTGTAGACTATAGAATGTAGAATACAGAACACACAACATAGAATACAGAACACAGAATACAGAATATTGAATTCACAATAAAGAATATGGAATACAGAATATAGAATTCAGAATACAGAATATGGAATACAGAATACAGAATACAGAACATAGAATGTAGAATATAGAATACAGAATACAGAACAGAGAATACAGAATATAGAATTCAGAATACAGAATGTGGAACACAATACAGAATATAGAATTCAGAATATGGAATACAGAATAGAGAATATGGAATACAGAATCCAGAACATAGAATGTAGAATATAGAACACCGAATACACAATATAGAATTCAGAATACAGAATGTGGAACACAATATAATATAGAATTCAGAATATAGAATACGGAATATAGAATTCAGCATACAGAATATGGAATACAGAATACAGAACATAGAATGTAGAATATAGAATACAGAATATAGAATATAGAATACAGAATATAGAATATAGAATTGGAACACAGAACATAGAATATAGAATTTAGAATACAGATTTCAGAATATAGATTGCAGAATATAGAATGTAGAATACAGAACACACAACACAGAATACAGAACACAGAATATAGAACATAGAATGTAGTATATAGAATAGAGAATATAGAGCAAAGAATATAGAATCCGAACACAGAACATAGAATACAGAATATTGAATTCAGATTTCAGAATATAGACTGTAGAATATAGAATGTAGAATACAGAACACACAACATAGAATACAGAACACAGAATACAGAATATTGAATTCACAATAAAGAATATGGAATACAGAATATAGAATTCAGAATACAGAATATGGAATACAGAATACAGAACATAGAATGTGGAATATAGAATACAGAATACAGAAGAGAATTCAGAATACAAAATAAAGAATACAGAATTCAGAGTACAGAAAACAGAACTGACAATATAGAAAACAGAATTCAGAAAATAGAATAAAGAACACAGAAGGAGGAATACAGATCACAGAATGTAGAACACAGAACGTAGAACTGAGAATACAGAATGTAGAATATAGAATACAGAAAAGAGAACATAGAATATATAAAACACAATATAGAATATAGAAATCAGAATTTAGAATATAGAATATAGAACACCGAACACAGAATATAGAATACAGAACACAGAACACGCAAATAGAATACAGAACACAGAGTTCAGAATATGGAATACAGAATACATAACATAGAATGTAGTATATAGAATACAGAATATAGAACGGCGAACACCGAACAGAGAACATAGAATGCAGAACACAGAATACAGAATATAGAATTCAGAATACAGAATGTGGAACACAGAATACAGAGTACAGAATATAGAATCCGAACACAGAAAACAGAATACAGAATATGGAATACAGAACAGGACATAGAATGTAGTATATAGAATACAGAATATGGAACACAGAATACAGAGTATAGAATTCAGAATACAGTACATGGAATACAGAATATAGGGTACAGAATATAGAACTCAGAATACAGTATATGATACAGAATACAGAACATAGAATGTTCAATATAGATTACATAATACAGAATATAGAACTCACAATACAGTATATGGAATACAGAATATAGAACTCAGAATACAGAATATGGAATACAGAATATAGAACATAGAATGTAGTATATAGAATACAGAATATAGAGCACAGAATATAGAATCTGAAATCAGAACACAGAATTACACAGTATAGAATACAGATTTCAAAATATAGATTGCAGAATATAGAATGTAGAATACAGAACATACAACATAGTATACAGAACACAGAGTACAGAATATGGAATACAGAATATAGAACATAGAATGTAGTATATAGAATAGAGAATATAGAGCAAAGAATATAGAATCCGAACACAGAACATAGAATACAGAATATAGAATTCAGATTTCAGAATATAGACTGCAGAATATAGAATGTAGAATACAGAACACACAACATAGAATACAGAACACAGAATACAGAATATTGAATTCACAATAAAGAATATGGAATACAGAATATAGAATTCAGAATACAGAATATGGAATACAGAATACAGAACATAGAATGTGGAATATAGAATACAGAATAAAGAAGAGAATTCAGAATACAAAATAAAGAATACAGAATTCAGAATACAGAAAACAGAATTGACAATATAGAAAACAGAATTCAGAATATAGAATAAAGAACACTGAAGGAGGAATACAGATCACAGAATGTAGAACACAGAACGTAGAACTGAGAATACAGAATGTAGAATATAGAATACAGAAAAGAGAACATAGAATATATAAAACACAATATAGAATATAGAATTCAGAATTTAGAATATAGAATTAGGACACCGAACACAGAATATAGAATACAGAACACAGAACACGCAAAATAGAATACAGAACACAGAGTTCAGAATATGGAATACAGAATACATAACATAGAATGTAGTATATAGAATACAGAATATAGAACGGCGAACACCGAACAGAGAACATAGAATGCAGAACACAGAATACAGAATATAGAATTCAGAATACAGAATATGGAATACAGAATACAGAATACAGAACATACAATGTAGAATATAGAATACAGAATACAGAACAGAGAATACAGAATATAGAATTCAGAATACAGAATGTGGAACACAATACAGAATATAGAATTCAGAATATGGAATACAGAATAGAGAATATGGAATACAGAATCCAGAACATAGAATGTAGAATATAGAACACCGAATACAGAATATAGAATTCAAAATACAGAATGTGGAACACAATATAATATAGAATTCAGAATATAGAATACGGAATATAGAATTCAGAATACAGAATATGGAATACAGAATACAGAACATAGAATGTAGAATATAGAATACAGAATATAGAATATAGAATACAGAATACAGAAAATACGATAGGAACACAAAACATAGAATACAGAATTTAGAATACAGATTTCAGAATATAGATTGCAGAATATAGAATGTAGAATACAGAACACACAACACAGAATACAGAACACAGAATATAGAACATAGAATGTAGTATAGAGAATAGAGAATATAGAGCAAAGAATATAGAATCCGAACACAGAACATAGAATACAGAATATAAAATTCAAATTTCAGAATATGGACTGCAGAATATAGAATGTAGAATACAGAACACACAACATAGAATACAGAACACAGAATACAGAATATTGAATTCACAATAAAGAATATGGAATACAGAATACAGAACATAGAATGTAGAATATAGAATACAGAATACAGAACAGAGAATACAGAATATAGAATTCAGAATACAGAATATGGAATACAGAATTTAGAATACCGAATAGGGAAACCAGAATACAGAATATGGAATTCAGAATACAGAACATAGAATGTAGAATATAGAATACAGAATATAGAATAAAGAATACCCAATACAGAATATAGAATCGGAACACAGAACATAGAATAAGAATTTAGAATACAGATTTCAGAATATAGATTGCAGAATATAGAATGTAGAATACAGAACACAACATAGAATACAGAACACAAAGTACAGAATATGGAATACAGAATACAGAACGTAGAATGTAGAATACAGAATACAGAGTATTGAACACAGAATACAGAGTAAAGAATATAGAATCCGAACACAGAACACAGAATACAGAATATGGAATACAGAATACAGGACATAGAATGTAGTATATAGAATACAGAATATAGAACACAGAACACAGAATATAGAATTCAGAATACAGAATATGTAATACAGAATATAGAATAGAGAATACAGAAGTCAGAATACAGAATATGGAATACAGAATACAGAACATAGAATGTGGAATATAGAATACAGAATACAGAATATAGAATTCAGAATATAGAAATCATAACAGAAAACAGAATTGACAATATAGAAAACAGAATTCAGAATATAGAATACAGAACGGAGAAGGAGGCATACAGAACACAGAATGTAGAACACAGAACGTAGAACTTAGAATACAGAATGTAGAATATACGGATACAGAAAAGAGAACATAGAATATATAAAACACAATATAGAATATAGAATTCAGAATTTAGAATATAGAATATAGAACACCGACCACAGAATATAGAATACGCAACACAGAACACGCAACATAGAATACAGAACACAGAATACAGAATATGGAATACAGAATATAAGAACATAGAATGTAGTATATAGAATAGAGAATATAGAGCAAAGAATATAGAATCCAAACACAGAACATAGAATACAGAATATAGAATTCAGATTTAAGAATATAGACTGTAGAATATAGAATGTAGAATACAGAACACACAACATAGAATACAGAACACAGAATACAGAATATTGAATTCACAATAAGAATATGGAATACAGAATATAGAATTCAGAATACAGAATATGGAATACAGAATACAGAATACAGAACATAGAATGTAGAATATAGAATACAGAATACAGAACAGAGAATACAGAATATAGAATTCAGAATACAGAATGTGGAACACAATACAGAAATAGAATTCAGAATATGGAATACAAAATAGAGAATATGGAATACAGAATCCAGAACATAGAATGTAGAATATAGAACACCGAATACACAATATAGAATTCAGAATACAGAATGTGGAACACAATATAATATAGAATTCAGAATATAGAATACAGAATATAGAATTCAGCATACAGAATATGGAATACAGAATACAGAACATAGAATGTAGAATATAGAATACAGAATATAGAATATAGAATATAGAATTGGAACACAGAACATAGAATATAGAATTTAGAATACAGATTTCAGAATATAGATTGCAGAATATAGAATGTAGAATACAGAACACACAACACAGAATACAGAACACAGAATATAGAACATAGAATGTAGTATATAGAATAGAGAATATAGAGCAAAGAATATAGAATCCGAACACAGAACATAGAATACAGAATATTGAATTCAGATTTCAGAATATAGACTGTAGAATATAGAATGTAGACTACAGAACACACAACATAGAATACAGAACACAGAATACAGAATATTGAATTCACAATAAAGAATATGGAATACAGAATATAGAATTCAGAATACAGAATATGGAATACACAATACAGAACATAGAATGTGGAATATAGAATACAGAATACAGAAGAGAATTCAGAATACAAAATAAAGAATACAGAATTCAGAGTACAGAAAACAGAACTGACAATATAGAAAACAGAATTCAGAAAATAGAATAAAGAACACAGAAGGAGGAATACAGATCACAGAATGTAGAACACAGAACGTAGAACTGAGAATACAGAATGTAGAATATAGAATACAGAAAGAGAACATAGAATATATAACACACAATATAGAATATAGAATTCAGAATTTAGAATATAGAATATAGAACACCGAACACAGAATATAGAATACAGAACACAGAACACGCAAAATAGAATACAGAACCCAGAGTTCAGAATATGGAATACAGAATACATAACATAGAATGTAGTATATAGAATACAGAATATAGAACGGCGAACACCGAACAGAGAACATAGAATGCAGAACACAGAATACAGAATATAGAATTCAGAATACAGAATGTGGAACACAGAATACAGAATACAGAATATAGAATCCGAACACAGAACACAGAATACAGAATATGGAATACAGAACAGGACATAGAATGTAGTATATAGAATACAGAATATGGAACACAGAATACAGAGTATAGAATTCAGAATACAGTACATGGAATACAGAATATAGGGTACAGAATATAGAACTCAGAATACAGTATATGATACAGAATACAGAACATAGAATGTTCAATATAGATTACATAATACAGAATATAGAACTCACAATACAGTATATGGAATACAGAATATAGAACTCAGAATACAGAATATGGAATACAGAATATAGAACATAGAATGTAGTATATAGAATACAGAATATAGAGCACAGAATATAGAATCTGAAATCAGAACACAGAATTACACAGTATAGAATACAGATTTCAGAATATAGATTGCAGAATATAGAATGTAGAATACAGAACACACAACATAGTATACAGAACACAGAATACAGAATATGGAATACAGAATATAGAACATAGAATGTATATAGAATAGAGAATATAGAGCAAAGAATATAGAATCCGAACACAGAACATAGAATACAGAATAGAATTCAGATTTCAGAATATAGACTGCAGAATATAGAATGTAGAATACAGAACACACAACATAGAATACAGAACACAGAATACAGAATATTGAATTCACAATAAAGAATATGGAATACAGAATATAGAATTCAGAATACAGAATTGGAATACAGAATACAGAACATAGAATGTGAATATAGAATACAGAATACAGAACAGAGAATACAGAATATAGATTCAGAATACAGAATGTGGAACACAATACAGAATATAGAATTCAGAATATGGAATACAGAATAGAGAATATGGAATACAGAATCCAGAACATAGAATGTAGAATATAGAACACCGAATACAGAATATAAATTCAGAATACTGAATGTGGAACACAATATAATATAGAATCAGAATAGAATACGGAATATAGAATTCAGAATACAGAATATGGAATACAGAATACAAAACATAGAATGTAGAATATAGAATACAGAATATAGAATATAGAATACAGAATATAGAATATAGAATAGGAACACAGAACATAAGAACATAGAATTTAGAATACAGATTCAGAATATAGATTGCAGAATATAGAATGTAAATACAGAACACACACACAGAATACAGAACACAGAATATAGAACATAGAATGTAGTATATAGAATAGAGAATATGGAGCAAAGAATATAGAATCCGAACACAGGACATAGAATACAGAATATAGAATTCAGATTTCAGAATATAGACTGCAGAATATAGAATGTAGAATACAGAACAACAACATAGAATACAGAACACAGAATACAGAATATGAATTCACAATAAAGAATATGGAATACAGAATATAGAATTCAGAATACAGAATATGGAATACAATACAGAACATAGAATGTGGAATATAGAATACAGAATACAGAAGAGAATTCAGAATACAAAATAAAGGAATACAGAATTCAGAGTACAGAAAACAGAATTGACAATATAGAAAACAGAATTCAGATATAGAATAATGAACACAGAGGAGGAATACAGATCACAGAATGTAGAACCAGAACGTAGAACTGAGAATACAGAATGTAGAATATAGAATACAAAAAGAGAACATAGAATATATAAAACACAATATAATATAGAATCAGAATTTAGAATATAGAATATAACACCGAACACAGAATATAGAATACAGACACAGAACACGCAAAATAGAATACAGAACACAGAGTTCGAATATGGATACAGAATACATAACATGAAAAAAGTAAAATGGAATACAGAATACAGAATATAGAACGAATGAAAAATAGTGTAAGTACAAGAGAATAGGTAAGAAGCGGCGAACACCGAACAGAGAACATAGAATGCACACAGAATACAGAATATAGAATTCAGAATACAGATGTGGAACACAGAATACAGAATACAGAATATAGAATCCGAACACAGAACACAGAATACAGAATATGGAATACAGAACAGGACATAGAATGTAGTATATAGAATACAGAATATGGAACACAGAATCCAGAGTATAGAATTCAGAATACAGTACATGGAATACAGAATATAGGGTACAGAATATAGAACTCAGAATACAGTATATGATACAGAATACAGAACATAGAATGTTCAATATAGATTACATAATACAGAATATAGAACTCACAATACAGTATATGGAATACAGAATATAGAACTCAGAATACAGAATATGGAATACAGAATATAGAACATAGAATGTAGTATATAGAATACAGAATATAGGGCACAGAATATAGAATCTGAAATCAGAACACAGAATTACACAGTATAGAATACAGATTTCAGAATATAGATTGCAGAATATAGAATGTAGAATACAGAACACACCATAGTATACAGAACACAGAATACAGAATATGGAATACAGATTACAGAACATAGAATGTGTAATATAGAATACAGAATATAGAAGATAAATCTAGAATACAGAACACAGAATACAGAATATGGAATACAGAATATAGAACATAGAATGTAGTATATAGAATAGAGAATATAGAGCAAAGAATATAGAATCCGAACACAGAACATAGAATACAGAATATAGAATTCAGATTTCAGAATATAGACTGCAGAATATAGAATGTAGAATACAGAACACACAACATAGAATACAGACACAGAATACAGAATATTGAATTCACAATAAAGAATATGGATAGAGAATGTAGAATTCAGAATACAGAATATGGAATACAGAATACAGAACATAGAATGTAGAATATAGAATACAGAATACAGAACAGAGAATACAGAATATAGAATTCAGAATACAGAATGTGGAACACAATACAGAATATAGAATTCAGAATATGTAATACAGAATAGAGAATATGGAATACAGAATCCAGAACATAGAATGTAGAATATAGAAAACCGA
Source organism: Camelus ferus (assembly GCF_009834535.1). Classification (NCBI taxonomy): domain Eukaryota; kingdom Metazoa; phylum Chordata; class Mammalia; order Artiodactyla; family Camelidae; genus Camelus; species Camelus ferus. The sequence continues at coordinate 29,791,107 of NC_045716.1, read as the reverse complement.
ATACAGAATATAGAATTCAGAATACAGAATATGGAATACAGAATTTGGAATACCGAATAGGGAAACCAGAATACAGAATATGGAATTCAGAATACAGAACATAGAATGTAGAATATAGAATACAGAATATAGAATAAAGAATACAGAATACAGAATATAGAATCGGAACACAG